>NC_048572.1:87716829-87721829 GCF_013265735.2 Oncorhynchus mykiss | reverse complement strand
ATTAATGAGGAGCAGCCATCATTCCCTCTGAGAAAGGAGGAACGCTTCTCATTAATGAGGAGCAGCCATCTTTCCCTTAGACAGGAGGAATGCTTCTCATTAATGAGGAGCAGCCATCTTTCCCTCTGAGACAGGAGGAATGCTTCTCATTAATGAGGAGCAGCCATCTTTCCCTCTGAGACAGGAGGAACGCTTCTCATTAATGAGGAGCAGCCATCTTTCCCTCTGAGACAGGAGGAACGCTTCTCATTAATGAGGAGCAGCCATCTTTCCCTCTGAGACAGGAGGAACGCTTCTCATTAATGAGGAGCAGCCTTCTTTCCCTCTGAGACAGGAGGAACGCTTCTCATTAATGAGGAACAGCCATCTTTCCCTCTGAGACAGGAGGAACGCTTCTCATTATTGAGGAGCAGCCATCTTTCCCTCTGAGACAGGAGGAACGCTTCTCATTAATGAGGAGCAGCCATCTTTCCCTTAGACAGGAGGAATGCTTCTCATTAATGAGGAGCAGCCATCTTTCCCTCTGAGACAGGAGGAATGCTTCTCATTAATGAGGAGCAGCCATCTTTCCCTCTGAGACAGGAGGAACGCTTCTCATTAATGAGGAGCAGCCATCTTTCCCTCTGAGACAGGAGGAACGCTTCTCATTAATGAGGAGCAGCCATCATTCCCTCTGAGAAAGGAGGAACGCTTCTCATTAATGAGGGGCAGCCATCTTTCCCTCTGAGACAGGAAGAACGCTTCTCATTATTAATGAGGAGCAGCCATCTTTCCCTCTGAGACAGGAGGAACGCTTCTCATTATTAATGAGGAGCAGCCATCTTTCCCTCTGAGACAGGAGGAACGCTTCTCATTAATGAGGAGCAGCCATCTTTCCCTCTGAGACAGGAGGAACGCTTCTCATTAATGAGGGGCAGCCATCTTTCCCTCTGAGACAGGAGGAAAGCTTCTCATTAATGAGGAGCAGCCATCTTTCCCTCTGAGACAGGAGGAACGCTTCTCATTAATGAGGAGCAGCCATCTTTCCCTCTGAGACAGGAGGAACGCTTCTCATTAATGAGGAGCAGCCATCTTTCCCTCTGAGACAGGAGGAACGCTTCTCATTAATGAGGAGCAGCCATCTTTCCCTCTGAGACAGGAGGAACGCTTCTCATTAATGAGGAGCAGCCTTCTTTCCCTCTGAGACAGGAGGAACGCTTCTCATAAATGAGGAGCAGCCATCTTTCCCTCTGAGACAGGAGGAATGCTTCTCATTAATGAGGAGCAGCCATCTTTCCCTCTGAGACATGAGGAACGCTTCTCATTAAAGAGGAGCAGCCATCTTTCCCTCTGAGACAGGAGGAACGCTTCTCATTAATGAGGAGCAGCCATCTTTCTCTCTGAGACAGGAGCAACGCTTCTCATTAATGAGGAGCAGCCATCTTTCCCTTAGACAGGAGGAACGCTTCTCATTAATGAGGAGCAGCCATCTTTCCCTCTGAGACAGGAGGAACGCTTCTCATTAATGAGGAGCAGCCATCTTTCCCTCTGAGACAGGAGGAACGCTTCTCATTAATGAGGAACAGCCATCTTTCCCTCTGAGACAGGAGGAACGCTTCTCATTAATGAGGAGCAGCCATCTTTCCCTCTGAGACAGGAGGAACGCTTCTCATTAATGAGGAGCAGCCATCATTCCCTCTGAGAAAGGAGGAACGCTTCTCATTAATGAGGAACAGCCATCTTTCCCTCTGAGACAGGAGGAACGCTTCTCATTAATGAGGAGCAGCCATCTTTCCCTCTGAGACAGGAGGAACGCTTCTCATTAATGAGGAGCAGCCATCTTTCCCTCTGAGACAGGAGGAACGCTTCTCATTAATGAGGGGCAGCCATCTTTCCCTCTGAGACAGGAGGAAAGCTTCTCATTAATGAGGAGCAGCCATCTTTCCCTCTGAGACAGGAGGAACACTTCTCATTAATGAGGAGCAGCCATCTTTCCCTCTGAGACAGGAGGAACGCTTCTCATTAATGAGGAGCAGCCATCTTTCCCTCTGAGACAGGAGGAACGCTTCTCATTAATGAGGAGCAGCCATCTTTCCCTCTGAAACAGGAGGAACACTTCTCATTAATGAGGAGCAGCCATCTTTCCCTCTGAGACAGGAGGAACGCTTCTCATTAATGAGGAGCAGCCTTCTTTCCCTCTGAGACAGGAGGAACGCTTCTCATAAATGAGGAGCAGCCATCTTTCCCTCTGAGACAGGAGGAATGCTTCTCATTAATGAGGAGTAGACATCTTTCCCTCTGAGACATGAGGAACGCTTCTCATTAAAGAGGAGCAGCCATCTTTCCCTCTGAGACAGGAGGAACGCTTCTCATTAATGAGGAGCAGCCATCTTTCCCTCTGAGACAGGAGGAACGCTTCTCATTAATGAGGAGCAGCCATCTTTCCCTTAGACAGGAGGAACGCTTCTCATTAATGAGGAGCAGCCATCTTTCCCTCTGAGACAGGAGGAACGCTTCTCATTAATGAGGAGCAGCCATCTTTCCCTCTGAGACAGGAGGAACGCTTCTCATTAATGAGGAACAGCCATCTTTCCCTCTGAGACAGGAGGAACGCTTCTCATTAATGAGGAGCAGCCATCTTTCCCTCTGAGACAGGAGGAACGCTTCTCATTAATGAGGAGAAGCCATCATTCCCTCTGAGAAAGGAGGAACGCTTCTCATTAATGAGGAACAGCCATCTTTCCCTCTGAGACAGGAGGAACGCTTCTCATTAATGAGGAGCAGCCATCTTTCCCAATGAGACCGGAGGAACGCTTCTCATTAATGAGGAGCAGCCATCTTTCCCTCTGAGACAGGAGGAACGCTTCTCATTAATGAGGAGCAGCCATCTTTCCCTCTGAGACAGGAGGAACGCTTCTCATTAATGAGGAGCAGCCATCTTTCCCTCTGAGACAGGAGGAACGCTTCTCATTAATGAGGGGCAGCCATCTTTCCCTCTGAGACAGGAGGAAAGCTTCTCATTAATGAGGAGCAGCCATCTTTCCCTCTGAGACAGGAGGAACGCTTCTCATTAATGAGGAGCAGCCATCTTTCCCTCTGAGACAGGAGGAACGCTTCTCATTAATGAGGAGCAGCCATCTTTCCCTCTGAGAAAGGAGGAACACTTCTCATTAATGAGGAACAGCCATCTTTCCCTCTGAGACAGGAGGAACGCTTCTCATTAATGAGGAGCAGCCATCTTTCCCTCTGAGACCGGAGGAACGCTTCTCATTAATGAGGAGCAGCCATCTTTCCCTCTGAGACAGGAGGAACGCTTCTCATTAATGAGGAGCAGCCATCTTTCCCTCTGAGACAGGAGGAACGCTTCTCATTAATGAGGAGCAGCCATCTTTCCCTCTGAGACAGGAGGAACGCTTCTCATTAATGAGGGGCAGCCATCTTTCCCTCTGAGACAGGAGGAAAGCTTCTCATTAATGAGGAGCAGCCATCTTTCCCTCTGAGACAGGAGGAACGCTTCTCATTAATGAGGAGCAGCCATCTTTCCCTCTGAGACAGGAGGAACGCTTCTCATTAATGAGGGGCAGCCATCTTTCCCTCTGAGACAGGAGGAACGCTTCTCATTAATGAGGAGCAGCCTTCTTTCCCTCTGAGACAGGAGGAACGCTTCTCATAAAAGAGGAGCAGCCATCTTTCCCTCTGAGACATGAGGAACCCACATTGACTCTGTACCGTAACACCCTGTATATAGCCTCCACATTGTCTCTGTACTGGTACCCCCTCTATATAGCCTCCACATTGACCCTGTATATAGCCTCCACATGAACTCTGTACCGGTAACCCCTGTATATAGCCTCCACATTGACTCGGTACCGGTACCCCTCTGTATATAGCCTCCATATTTACTCTGTACCGGTACCCCCTGAATATAGCCTCCACATTGACTCTGTACCGGTACCCCCTGTATATAGCCTCCACATGGACTCTGTACCGTAACACCCTGTATATAGCCTCCACATTGACTCTGTACCGTAACACCCTGTATAAAGCCTGCACATTGACTCTGTACCGTAACACCCTGTATATAGCCTCCACATTGACTCTGTACCGTAACACCCTGTATAAAGCCTGCACATTGACTCTGTACCGGTACCCCCTGTATATAGCCTCCACATTGACTCGGTACCAGTACCCCCTGTATATAGCCTCCACATTGACTCGGTACCAGTACCCCCTGTATATAGCCTCCACATTGACTCGGCACCAGTACCCCCTGGATATAGCCTCCACATTGACTTGGTTACCGGTACACTCTGTATATAGCCTCCATATTGACTCTGTACCGTAACACCCTGTATATAGCCTCCACATTGACTCTGTACCGGTACCCCCTGTATATAGCCTCCACATTGACTCTGTACCGGTACCCCCTGTATATAGCCTCCACATTGACTCTGTACCAGTATCCCCTGTATATAGCCTCCACATTGACTCTGTACCGTAACACCCTGTATATAGCCTCCACATTGACTCTGTACCGTAACACCCTGTATATAGCCTCCACATTGACTCTGTACCGTAACACCCTGTATAAAGCCTGCACATTGACTCTGTACCGTAACACCCTGTATATAGCCTCCACATTGACTCTGTACCGTAACACCCTGTATAAAGCCTCCACATTGACTCTGTACCGGTACCCCCTGTATATAGCCTCCACATTGACTCTGTACCGTAATACCCTGTATATAGCCTCCACATTGACTCTGTACCGTGACACCCTGTATATAGCCTCCACATTGACTCTGTTCCGGTACCCCCTGTATATAGCCTCCACATTGACTCTGTACCGTAATACCCTGTATATAGCCTCCACATTGACTCTGTACCGTAATACCCTGTATATAGCCTCCACATTGACTCTGTACCGTAATACCCTGTATATAGCCTCCACATTGACTCTGTACCGTAATACCCTGTATATAGCCTCCACATTGACTCTGTACCGTAATACCCTGTATATA
>NC_048572.1:87706829-87711829 GCF_013265735.2 Oncorhynchus mykiss | reverse complement strand
AAACATAAAGATATAAAACTGTATTTTTTTGTGAAGAATCAACAACAAGTGGGACACAATCATGAAGTGGAACGACATTTATTGGATATTTCAAACTTTTTTAACAAATCAAAAACTGAAAAATTGGGCGTGCAAAATTATTCAGCCGCTTTACTTTCAGTGCAGCAAACTCTCTCCAGAAGTTCAGTGAGGATCTCTGAATGATCCAATGTTGACCTAAATGACTAATGATGATAAATACAATCCACCTGTGTGTAATCAAGTCTCCGTATAAATGCACCTGCACTGTGATAGTCTCAGAGGTCCGTTAAAAGCGCAGAGTTGGATTTGGATACAAAAAGATTTCCCAAGCTTTAAACATCCCAAGGAGCACTGTGCAAGCGATAATATTGAAATGGAAGGAGTATCAGACCACTGCAAATCTACCAAGACCTGGCCGTCCCTCTAAACCTTCAGCTCATACAAGGAGAAGACTGATCAGAGATGCAGCCAAGAGGCCCATGATCACTCTGGATGAACTGCAGAGATCTACAGCTGAGGTGGGAGACTCTGTCCATAGGACAACAATCAGTCGTATATTGCACAAATCTGGCCTTTATGGAAGAGTGACAAGAAGAAAGCGTTTTCTTAAAGATATCCATAAAAAGTGTAATTTAAAGTTTGCCACAAGCCACCTGGGAGACACACCAAACATGTGGAAGAAGGTGCTCTGGTCAGATGAAACCAAAATTGAACTTTTTGGCAACAATGCAAAACGTTATGTTTGGCGTAAAAGCAACACAGCTGAACACACCATCCCCACTGTCAAACATGGTGGTGGCAGCATCATGGTTTGGGCCTGCTTTTCTTCAGCAGGGACAGGGAAGATGGTTCAAATTGATGGGAAGATGGATGGAGCCAAATACAGGACCATTCTGGAAGAAAACCTGATGGAGTCTGCAAAAGACCTGAGACTGGGACGAAGATTTGTCTTCCAACAAGACAATGATGCAAAACATAAAGCAAAATCTACGATGGAATGGTTCAAAAATAAACATATCCAGGTGTTAGAATGGCCAAGTCAAAGTCCAGACCTGAATCCAATCGAGAATCTGTGGAAAGAACTGAAAACTGCTGTTCACAAATGCTCTCCATCCAACCTCACTGAGCTCGAGCTGTTTTGCAAGGAGGAATGGGAAAAAATGTCAGTCTCTCGATGTGCAAAACTGATAGAGACATACCCCAAGCGACTTGCAGCTGTAATCGCAGCAAAAGGTGGCGCTACAAAGTATTAACTTAAGGGGGCTGAATAATTTTGCACGCCCAATTTTCAGTTTTTGATTTGTTAAAAAAGTTTGAAATATCCAATAAATGTCATTCCACTTCATGATTGTGTCCCACTTGTTGTTGATTCTTCACAAAAAAATACAGTTTTATGTCTTTATGTTTGAAGCCTGAAATGTGGCAAAAGGTCGCAAAGTTCAAGGGGGCCGAATACTTTCGCAAGGCACTGTATATTGAAACGATCGCTACCTGGCTAACTTGCCCCTGCTCTGTGACATTGATTAGCCAGCAGTTAGCTCAGACTCTCCAATGGCCTGTTGAGATGCCCTGATAACCCAGCCCTGACAGGATGTTGTCTGAGAGAAGAGACTAACAGGGTAGTCTGAGAGAAGAGACTAACAGGGTAGTCTGAGAGAAGAGTCAGGTCTAACAGGGTAGTCTGAGAAAAGAGACTAACAGGGTAGTCTGAGGGAAGAGACTAACAGGGTAGTCTGAGAGAAGAGACTAACAGGGTAGTCTGAGAGAAGAGACTAACAGGGTAGTCTGAGAGAAGAGACTAACAGGGTAGTCTGAGGGAAGAGACTAACAGGGTAGGCTGGCTCTGTCAGGGTAGAGAGAGGTCTAACAGGGGTAGGCTGGCTCTGTCGGGGTAGAGAGAGGTCTAACAGGGGTAGGCTGGCTCTGTCGGGGTAGAGAGAGGTCGAACAGGGGTAGGCTGGCTCTGTCGGGTAGAGAGAGGTCTAACAGGGGTAGGCTGGCTCTGTCGGGTAGAGAGAGGTCAAACAGGGGTAGGCTGGCTCTGTCGGGTAGAGAGAGGTCTAACAGGGGTAGGCTGGCTCTGTCGGGGTAGAGAGAGGTCGAACAGGGGTAGGCTGGCTCTGTCGGGTAGAGAGAGGTCTGACCAACCACGGCTAACAGTAGCTCTATGAAGTCTGACTAGCCACAGCTAACAGTAGCTATATGAAGTCTGTCCAGCCACGGCAAACATAAGCTCTATGAAGGCTGACTAGCGACGGCTAACAGTAGCTCTATGAAGTCTGACTAACCACGGCTAACAGTAGCTCTATGAAGTTTGACTAGCGACGGCTAACAGTAGCTCTATGAAGTCTGAGCAGCCATGGCTAACAGTAGCTCTATGAAGTCTGACCAGCCACGGCTAACAGTAGCTCTATGAAGTCTGACTAGCGACGGCTAACAGTAGCTCTATGAAGTCTGACTAGCCACGGCTAACAGTAGCTCTATGAAGTCTGACTAGCCACAGCTAACAGTAGCTCTATGAAGTCTGACCAGCGACAGCTAACAGTAGCTCTATGAAGTCTGACTAGCCACAGCTAACAGTAGCTCTATGAAGTCTGACTAGCGACGGCTAACAGTAGCTCTATGAAGTCTGACCAGCGACGGCTAACAGTAGCTCTATGAAGTCTGACTAGCGACGGCTAACAGTAGCTCTATGAAGTCTGACCAGCCACGGCTAACAGTAGCTCTATGAAGTCTGACCAGCGACGGCTAACAGTAGCTCTATGAAGTCTGACCAGCGACGGCTAACAGTAGCTCTATGAAGGCTGACCAGCGACGGCTAACAGTAGCTCTATGAAGTCCGATGGGAGAAAAGGAAGAGCAGGAGATGTGATAGAAGGTCCTATGGTATTTTAATCAATTCCTCTGAAACGCTTTGAGGTGATCGTGTCTAAACTGAGATCAATGATTTTTCAACCGTTAACTTGTAATGTAGGCTACAGCTTTGACTTTTTGTCGTTGATGTTGACATGTTCAGTTATATGAGAATCAAATCAATTTGTATTAGTCACCTGTGCCGAATACAACAGGTGTAGGTAGACCTTACAGTGAAATGCTTACTTATGAGCCCCTAACCAACAATGCAGTTTAAAAAAATAGGAAGAAGAAATAAAGGCAACAAGGTGTAGTCTGGCCCAGTGGTGTGAAGGTGAACGGAAAGGCACTAGCACAACGAACCGCCCTTGCTGTCTCTGCCTGGCCGGTTCCCCTCCTTCCACTGGGATTCTATGCCTCTAACCCTATTACAGGGGCTGGCTTAGAGTCACTGGCTTACTGGTGCTCTTCTATGCCGTCCCTAGCAGGGGTGCGTCACTTGAGTGGGTTGAGTCACTGACGTGATCTTCCTGTCCGGGTTGTTGCCCAGACTTGGGTTGTGCCGTGGCGGAGATCTTTGTGGGCAATACTCGGCCTTGTCTCAGGATGGTAAGTTGATGGTTGAAGATATCCCTCTAGTGGTGTGGGGGCTGTGCTTTGGCAAAGTGGGTGGGGTTATATCCTGCCTGTTTGGCTCTATCCGGGGGTATCGTCGGACGGGGCCACGGTGTCTCCCGACCCCTCCTGTCTCAGCCTCCAGTATTTATGCTGCAGTAGTTTATGTGTCGGGGGGCTAGGGTCAGTTTGTTATATCTGGAGTACTTCTCCTGTCTGCTCAGGTGTCCTGTGTGAATTTAAGTATGCGTTCTCTAATTCTCTCTCTCTTTCTCTCTTTCTTTCTTTTGTTCTCTCTTTCTTTCTTTCTCTCTCTCGGAGGACCTGAGCCCTAGGACCATGCCTCAGGACTACCTGGCCTGATGACTCCTTGCTGTCCCCAGTCCACCTGGCCGTGCTGCTGCTCCAGTTTCAACTGTTGTGCCTGCGGCTATGGAACCCTGTACCAGTACAGAGTCAATGTTCGGGGGCACCGGTAGTTGAGGTAATATGTACATGTAGGTAGAGTTATTAAAATGAATATGCATAGATAATAAACAGAGAGTAGCAACAGCGTAAAAGAGGTGTGGGGGGGACAATGTAAGTAGTCCGGGTGGAAATTTGATTAGCTGTTCAGGAGTCTTATGGCTTGGGGGTAGAAGCTGTTTAGAAGCCTCATGGACCTAGACTTGATGCTCATGTACCGCTTGCCGTGCGGTAGCAGAGAGAAGCGTCTATGACTAGGGTGGCTGGGGTCTTTGACAATTTTTAGGGTCTTCCTCTGACACCGCCTGCGATAGAGGTCCTGGATGGCAGGAAGCTTGGCCCCAGTGACGTACTGGGCCATTCACACTACCCTCTGTAGTGCCTTGCGGTCGGAGGCCGAGCAGTTGCCATACCAGGCAGTGATGCAACCAGTCACGATGCTCTTGATGGTGCAGCTGTAGAACCTTCTGAGGATCTGAGGACCCATGCCAAATCTTTTCAGTCTTTTGAGGGGGAATAGGCTTTCTCGTGCCCTCTTCACTTCATTTTGTCCAGGTGGGAAAGGGCAGTGTGGGGTGCAATAGAGATCACATCATCTGTGGATCTGTTGGGGCGGTATGCAAATTGGATTGGATCTAGGGTTGCTGGGATAATGGTGTTGATATGAGCCATGACCAGCCTTTCAAAGCACTTCAAGGCTACAGATGTGAGTGCTACGGGTCAGTAGTCATTTAAGCAGGTTACCTTTGTGTTCTTAGGCACAGTTACTATGGTGGTCTACTTGAAACATGTTAGTATTACAGACTCAGACAGGGAGAGGTTGAAAATGTCAGTGAAGACACTTGCCAGTTGGACAGCGCATGCTCGCAGTACACATCCTGGTAATCCATCTGGCCCTGCGGCCTTGTGAATGTTGACCTGTTTAAAGATTTTACATTGTCTACAGAGAGTGTGATCACACAGTCTTCCAGAACAGCTGGTGCTCTCATGCATGTTTCAGTGTTATTTGCCTCGAAGTGAGCATAGAAGTAGTTTAGCTTGTCTGG
>NC_048572.1:87639329-87701829 GCF_013265735.2 Oncorhynchus mykiss | reverse complement strand
ACAAACACCATTGTAAATACCACCCAAATTTATGTTGATTTATTTTCCCTTTTGTACTTTAACCATTTGTACATTGTTACAACACTGTATATAATATGACATTTGTAATGTCTTTATTGTTTTGAAATTTCTGTGTGTGTAATGTTTACTGTTCATTTTTGGTTACTGTTAATTATTATTGTTTATTTCACTTTTGTATATTATCTACTTCACTTGCTTTGGCAATGTTAACACATGTTTCCCATGCCAATAAAGCCCTTGAATTGAATTACAGTAGATAGATAGATAGGTATATAGAAGAAAGAAAAAAAGCCCCTTGAATTGAATTGAATTGAGAGATCAACCACTTATATAGACAGAGAGAGAGAGAGAGAGAGAGAGAGAGGAGAGAGAGAGACAGAGAGAGAGAGAGGGAGAGACAGACAGAGAGAGAGAGAGAGAGAGAGGGGGGATCAACAACTACAACTCATATAAACAGAGAGAGGGAGAGAGAAAGTGAGAGAGAAAGGGAGAGAGAGATAGAGAGGGAGAGATCTACAACTTATATAAACATAGAGAGAGAGAGAGAAAGTGAGAAAGGGAGAGAGAGAGAGATCAAAAACGTATATAAACAGAGAGAGAGAGAGAGAGAGAGAGAGAGAGAGAGATCAACAATTTATATAAACAGAGAGAGGAACGGAGAGAGTAGGGAATCTCAATCTGTGAGCAGGGCACCATCTAGTGTTAGAAAGAGTAGACTAGGAACTTGCAGGAATAAGTGGAAAGGAAAAAGCATAACATTAGTAGCTCCATCTTAGCTAGGTGGTAGTAGCTCCCTCTAAGCTAGGTGGTAGTAATCCCCTCTAAACTAGGTGGTAGTAGCTCCCTCTAAGATAGGTGGTATTAGTTCCCTCCAAGCTTGGTGGTATTAGCTCTATATAAGCTAGGTGGTAGTAGCTCCCTCCAAGCTAGGTGGTAGTAGCTCCCTATAAACTAGGTGGTAGTAGCTCTATATAAGCTAGGTGGTAATTGATCCCTCCAAGCTAGGTGGTAGTAGCTCCCTCCAAGCTAGGTGGTATTAGCTCCCTCCAAGCTAGGTGGTATTAGCTCCAGATAAACTAGGTGGTAGTAGCTCCGCTCCCTCTAAACTAGGTGGTATTGGCTCCCTCTAAACTAGGTGGTAGTAGCTCTCTCTAAGCTAGGTGGTATTAGCTCCCTCTAAACTAGGTGGTAGTAGTCCCCTCTAAACTAGGTGGTAGTAGCTCCCTCTAAGCTAGGTGGTAGTAGTTCCCTCCAAGCTTGGTGGTATTAGCTCTATATAAGCTAGGTTGTAGTAGCTCCCTCCAAGCTAGGTGGTAGTAGCTCCCTATAAACTAGGTGGTAGTAGCTCTATATAAGCTAGGTGGTAATTGATCCCTCCAAGCTAGGTGGTATTAGCTCCAGATAAACTAGGTGGTAGTAGCTCCGCTCCCTCTAAACTAGGTGGTATTGGCTCCCTCTAAACTAGGTGGTAGTAGCTCTCTCTAAGCTAGGTGGTATTAGCTCCCTCTAAACTAGGTGGTAGTAGCTCCCTCTAAGCTAGGTGGTAGTAGCTCCAGATAAACAAGGTGGTAGTAGCTCCCTCTAAGCTAGGTGGTAGTAGCTCAGCTCTCTCTAAGCTAGGTGGTATTAGCTCCCTCTAAACAAGGTGGTAGTAGCTCCCTCTAAGCTAGGTGGTAGTAGCTCAGCTCCCTCTGAACTAGGTGGAATTAGCTCCCTCGAAACTAGGTGGTAGTAGCTCCCTCTAAGCTAGGTGGATTTAGCTCCCTCTATGCTAGGTGGTAGTAGCTCTATATAAGGTAGGTGGTATTAGCTCCCTCTAAACTAGGTGGTAGAAGCTCCGCTCCCTCAAGCTAGGTGGTAGTAGCTCTATATAAGCTAGGTGGTAGTAGCTCCCTCTAAACTAGGTGGTAGTAGCTCCCTCCAAGCTAGGTGGTATTAGCTCCCTCCAAGCTATGTGGTAGTAGCTCCCTCTAAGCTAGGTGGTAATTGCTCCCTCCAAGCTAGGTGGTAGTAGCTCCCTCTAAACTAGGTGGTAGTAGCTCCCTCAAAGCTAGGTGGTATTAGCTCCCTCCAAACTAGGTGGTAGTAGCTCTATATAAGCTAGGTGGTAATTGCTCCCTCCAAGCAATTACCACCTAGCTTATATAGAGCTACTACCACCTAAGTTGGAGGGAGCTAATACCACCTAGCTTGGAGGGAGCTACTAGGTGGTATTAGCTCTATATAAACTAGGTGGTGGTAGCGCCCTCTAAGCTAGGTGGTAGTAGCTCCAGATAAACTAGGTGGTAGTAGCTCCGCTCCCTCTAAACTAGGTGGTATTGGCTCCCTCTAAACTAGGTGGTAGTAGCTCCCTCTAAGCTAGGTGGTAGTAGCTCCAGATAAACAAGGTGGTAGTAGCTCCCTCTAAGCTAGGTGGTAGTAGCTCCCTCTAAGCTAGGTGGTAGTAGATCAGCTCCCTCTAAACTAGGTGGAATTAGCTCCTTCGAAACTAGGTGGTAGTAGCTCCCTCCAAGCTAGGTGGTAGTAGCTCCCTCTAAGCTAGGTGGTAGTAGATCCCTCTAAGCTAGGTGGTAGTAGCTCCCTCTAAGCTAGGTGGTATTAGCTCCCTATAAACTAGGTGGTAGTAGCTCTATATAAGCTAGGTGGTAATTGCTCCCTCCAAGCTAGATGGTAGTAGCTCCCTCTAAACTAGGTGGTAGTAGCTCCCTCCAAGCTAGGTGGTATTAGCTCCCTCCAAGCTAGGTGGTATTAGCTCTATATAAGCTAGGTGGTAGTAGCTCCCTCCAAGCTAGGTGGTAGTAGCTCCCTCCAAGCTAGGTGGTAGTAGCTCCCTCCAAGCTAGGTGGTATTAGCTCCCTCCAAGCTAGGTGGTAGTAGCTCCCTCTAAACTAGGTGGTAGTAGCTCCCTCCAAGCTAGGTGGTATTAGCTCCCTCCAAGCTAGGTGGTATTAGCTCCCTCCAAGCTAGGTGGTAGTAACTCACTCTAAGCTAGGTTGTAGTAGCTCCCTCCAAGCTAGGTGGTAGTAGCTCCCTCCAAGCTAGGTGGTATTAGCTCCCTCCAAGCTAGGTGGTAGTAGCTCCCTCTAAGCTAGGTGGTAGTAGCTCCCTCTAAGGTAGGTGGTAGGAGCTCCCTCTAAGCTAGGTGGTAGTAGCTCCCTCTAAGCTAGGTGGTAGTAGCTCCCTGTAAGGTAGGTGGTAGGAGCTCCCTCTAAGGTAGGTGGTAGGAGCTCCCTCTAAGCTAGGTGGTAGTAGCTCCCTCTAAGCTAGGTGGTAGTAGCTCCCTCCAAGCTAGGTGGTATTAGCTCTATATAAGCTAGGTGGTAGTAGCTCCCTCCAAGCTAGGTGGTAGTAGCTCCCTCCAAGCTAGGTGGTAGTAGCTCCCTCCAAGCTAGGTGGTATTAGCTCCCTCCAAGCTAGGTGGTAGTAGCTCCCTCTAAACTAGGTGGTAGTAGCTCCCTCCAAGCTAGGTGGTATTAGCTCCCTCCAAGCTAGGTGGTATTAGCTCCCTCCAAGCTAGGTGGTAGTAACTCACTCTAAGCTAGGTTGTAGTAGCTCCCTCCAAGCTAGGTGGTAGTAGCTCCCTCCAAGCTAGGTGGTATTAGCTCCCTCCAAGCTAGGTGGTAGTAGCTCCCTCTAAGCTAGGTGGTAGTAGCTCCCTCTAAGGTAGGTGGTAGGAGCTCCCTCTAAGCTAGGTGGTAGTAGCTCCCTCTAAGCTAGGTGGTAGTAGCTCCCTGTAAGGTAGGTGGTAGGAGCTCCCTCTAAGGTAGGTGGTAGGAGCTCCCTCTAAGTTAGGTGGTAGTAGCTCCCTCTAAGCTAGGTGGTAGTAGCTCCCTCTAAGCTAGGTGGTAGTAGCTCCCTCTAAGGTAGGTGGTAGGAGCTCCAACTAAGCTAGGTGTTAGTAGCTCCCTCTAAGTTAGATGGTATTAGAGTATAACCTGGTATAAGCTAGGTTGTAGCAGGTCCTTTCTCTCTATAAACTAGGTGATAGCAGCTCCTTTCCCTTTAAGCTAGGTGGTAGTAGCTCCTTTCCCTAAAGCTTGGTGGTAGTAGCTCCTTTCCCTTTAAGCTAGGTGGTAGTAGCTTCTTTCCCTAAAAGCTAGGCGGTAGTAGCTCCTTTCCCTTTAAGCTAGGTGGTAGTAGCTCCCTCCAAGCTAGGTGGTAGTAGCTCCTTTCCCTAAAGCTGGGTGGTAGTAGCTCCTTTCACTTTAAGCTAGGCGGCAGTAGCTCCTTTCCCCAAAAGCTAGGTGGTAGTAGCTCCCTATGTTAGGTGGTAGTAGCTCCCTATAAGCTAGGTGGTAGTAGCTCCTATCTCTCTAAGCTTGGTGGTAGTAGCTCCTTTCTCTCTAAGCTTGGTGGTAGTAGCTCCTTTCTCTCTAAGCTTGGTGGTAGTAGCTCCTTTCTCTCTAAGCTAGGTGGTAGTAGGTTATTACAAGGTCGTTGGTAGTAGTTCTCTATAAACTAGGTGGTAGTAGCTCCCTCTAACCTAGGTGGTAGTAGCTCCCTCTAAGCTAGGTGGTAGTAGCTCCCTCCAAGCTAGGTGGTAGTAGCTCCCTCTAAGCTAGGTGGTAGTACCTTTATATAAGCTAGGTGGTAATTGCTCCCTCCAAGCTAGATGGTAGTAGCTCCCTCTAAACTAGGTGGTATTAGCTCCCTCCAAGCTAGGTGGTATTAGCTCTATATAAGCTAGGTTGTAGTAGCTCCCTCCAAGCTAGGTGGTATTAGCTCCCTCCAAGCTAGGTGGTATTAGCTCTATATAAGCTAGGTGGTAGTAGCTCCCTCCAAGCTAGGTGGTAGTAACTCACTCTAAGCTAGGTGGTAGTAGCTCCTTTCACTTTCAGCTAGGTGGCAGTAGCTCCTTTCCCCAAAAGCTCCCTATGTTCCCTTTCCCCAAAAGCTCCCTATGTTAGGTGGTAGTAGCTCCTATCTCTCTAAGCTTGGTGGTAGTAGCTCCTTTCTCTCTAAGCTTGGTGGTAGTAGCTCCTTTCTCTCTAAGCTTGGTGGTAGTAGCTCCTTTCCCTCTAACCTAGGTGGTAGTAGCTCCCTCTAAGCTAGGTGGTAGTAGCTCCCTCCAAGCTAGGTGGTAGTAGCTCCCTCTAAGCTAGGTGGTAGTAGCTCTATATAAGCTAGGTGGTAATTGCTCCCTCCAAGCTAGATGGTAGTAGCTCCCTCTAAACTAGGTGGTAGTAGCTCCCTCCAAGCTAGGTGGTATTAGCTCCCTCCAAGCTAGGTGGTATTAGCTCTATATAAGCTAGGTGGTAGTAGCTCCCTCCAAGCTAGGTGGTAGTAACTCACTCTAAGCTAGGTGGTAGTAGCTCCCTCCAAGCTAGGTGGTAGTAGCTCCCTCCAAGCTAGGTGGTAGTAGATCCCTCTAAGCTAGGTGGTAGTAGCTCCCTCCAAGCTAGGTGGAATTAGCTCTATATAAGCTAGGTGGTGTTAGCTCCATATAAGCTAGGTGGTATTAGCTCCATATAAGCTATGTGGTAGTAGCTCAATCTAAGCTAGGTGGTAGTAGCTCTATATAAACTAGGTGGTGGTAGCTACCTCTAAGCTAGGTGGAAGTAGCTCCCTATGTTAGGTGGTAGTAGCTCCTTTCCCTTTAAGCTAGGTGGTAGTAGCTCCTTTCCCTTTAAGCTAAGTGGTAGTAGCTCCTTTCCCTAAAGCTGGGTGGTAGTAGCTCCTTTCACTTTAAGCTAGGTGGCAGTAGCTCCTTTCCCCAAAAGCTAGGTGGTAGTAGCTCCCTATGTTAGGTGGTAGTAGCTCCCTATAAGCTAGGTGGTAGTAGCTCCTATCTCTCTAAGCTTGGTGGTAGTAGCTCCTTTCTCTCCAAGCTTGGTGGTAGTAGCTCCTTTCTCTCTAAGCTAGGTGGTAGTAGCTTATTATAAGGTCGTTGGTAGTAGTTCTCTATAAACTAGGTGGTAGTAGCTCCCTCTAACCTAGGTGGTAGTAGCTCCCTCTAACCTAGGTGGTAGTAGCTCCCTCCAACCTAGGTGGTAGTAGCTCCCTCTAAACTAGGTGGTAGTAGCTCCCTCTAACCTAGGTGGTAGTAGCTCCCTCTAACCTAGGTGGTAGTAGCTCCCTCTAACCTAGGTGGTAGTAGCTCCCTCTAAGCTAGGTGGTAGTAGCTCCCTCTACGCTAGGTGGTATTAGCTGCCTCTAAGCTAGGTGTTAGTAGCTCCTTTCCCTGTAAACTAGGTGGAAGCTGTCCCTTTCTCTCTAAGATAGGTGGTATTAGCTCCCTCTTAGCTAGTATTAGCTCCCTCTTAGCTAGGTAGTATTAGCTCCCTCTTAGCTAGGTAGTATTAGCTCCCTCTAAACTAAGTGGTATTAGCTCCCTCTTAGCTAGGTAGTATTAGCTCCCTCTTAGCTAGGTAGTATTAGCTCCCTCTAAGCTAGGTGGTAGTAGTGTAACAGTATAACTTTAGACCGTCCACTCGCCCGAACCAGGGACCCTCTGCACACATCAACAACAGTCACCCACGAAGCATCGTTACCCATCGCTCCACAAAAGCCGCGGGGGGAACCACTACTTCAAGGTCGCAGAGCAAGTGACGTCACCGATTGAAACGCTATTAGTGCGCACCACCGCTAACTAGCTAGCCATTTCACATCGGTTACACTAGCTCCCTATAAACTAGGTTGTAGTATATATTTTCCCTCATAGCTAGTTGGTGTTAGCTCCCTCTAAACTAAGTGGTAGTAGCTCCCTCTAAGCTAGGTTGTAGTAGATCCTTTCCCTTTAGGCTATGTGGTAGTAGCTCCCTATAAGCTAGGTGATAGTACCTCCCCATAAACTAGGTGGTATTAGCTCCCTATAAACTAGGTGGTAGTAGCTCCCTATAAACTAGGTGGTAGTAGCTCCCTATAAACTAGGTGGTAGTAGCTCCCTATAAACTAGGTGGTATTAGCTCCCTATAAACTAGGTGGTAGTAGCTCCCTATAAACTAGGTGGTAGTAGCTCCCTTTAAACTAGGTGGTAGTAGCTCCTTTCCCTATAATCTAGTTGATAGTACCTCCCTATAAGATAGGTGGTATTAGCTTCCTATAAACTAGGTGGTATTAGCTTCCTATAAACTAGGTGGTATTAGCTTCCTATAAACTAGGTGGTATTAGCTTCCTATAAACTAGGTGTTAGTATCTCCCTATAAACTAGGTGGTAATAGCTCCATTTAAGTTATGTGGTAGTGTTTCCTTTCCCTGTAAGGTAGGTGGTAGTAGCTCCTTTCTCTCTAAGCTAGGTGGTAGTAGCTCCTTTCTCTCTAAGCTAGGTGGTAGTAGCTCATTTCCCTTTAAGCTAGGTGGTAGTAGCTCCCTATCCCTCTAAACTAGGTGGTAGTAGCTCCCTCTATGCTAGCTGGTATTAGCTCCTTATAAGCTAGGTGGTAGTAGCTCCTTTCCCTTTAAGCTAGGTGGTAGTAGCTCCTTTCTCTCTAAGCTTGGTGGTAGTAGCTCCTTTCTCTCTAAGCTAGGTGGTAGTAGCTCCTTTCCCTCTAAGCTAGATGGTATTAGCTCCCTATAAACTAGGTGTTAGTAGCTCCCTATAAACTGGGTGGTAGTAGCTCCCTCTAAGCTAGGTGGTAGTAGCTCCCTCTGAACTAGGTGGTAGTAGCTCCCTATAAACTAAGTGGTAGTAGCTCCCTATAAACTAGGTGGTAGTAGCTCCCTCTAAGCTAGGTTGTAGTAGATCCTTTCCCTTTAGGCTATGTGGTAGTAGCTCCCTATAAGCTAGGTGATAGTACCTCCCCATAAACTAGGTGGTATTAGCTCCCTATAAACTAGGTGGTAGTAGCTCCCTATAAACTAGGTGGTAGTAGCTCCCTATAAACTAGGTGGTAGTAGCTCCCTTTAAACTAGGTGGTAGTAGCTCCTTTCCCTATAATCTAGTTGATAGTACCTCCCTATAAGATAGGTGGTATTAGCTTCCTATAAACTAGGTGGTATTAGCTTCCTATAAACTAGGTGGTATTAGCTTCCTATAAACTAGGTGGTATTAGCTTCCTATAAACTAGGTGTTAGTATCTCCCTATAAGCTAGGTGGTAATAGCTCCATTTAAGTTATGTGGTAGTGTTTCCTTTCCCTGTAAGGTAGGTGGTAGTAGCTCCTTTCTCTCTAAGCTAGGTGGTAGTAGCTCCTTTCTCTCTAAGCTAGGTGGTAGTAGCTCCTTTCCCTTTAAGCTAGGTGGTAGTAGCTCCTTTCTCTCTAAACTAGGTGGTAGTAGCTCCTTTCCCTCTAAGCTAGGTGGTATTAGCTCCCTATAAACTAGGTGTTAGTAGCTCCCTATAAACTGGGTGGTAGTAGCTCCCTATAAGCTAGGTGGTAGTAGCTCCCTCCAAGCTAAGTGGTAGTAGCTCCCTCCAAGCTAAGTGGTAGTAGCTCCCTCTAAGCTAGGTGGTAGTAGCTCTCTCCAAGCTAAGTGGTAGTAGCTCCCTCTAAGCTAGGTGGTAGTAGCTCCCTATAAACTAGATTGTAGTATATCCTTTCCCTCATAGCTAGTTGGTTTTAGCTCCCTCTGAACTAAGTGGTAGTAGATCCTTTCCCTATAGGCTATGTGGTAGTAGCTCCCTCTAAACTATGTGGTAGTTGCACTCACAGGACAGAAATAAAACACATTTTCATCAGCTGTCTGGGTGGCTGGTCTCAGACAATCCCGCAGGTGAAGAAGCCCGATGCCGAGGTCCTGGGCTGCCGTGGTTACAAGTGGTCTGCGGTTGTGAGGCCGGTTGGACGTTCTGCAAAATTCTCTGAAACGACGTTGAAGGAGGCTTATGGTAAATTGAACATTAAATTATATTGCAACAGCTGTGGTGGACATTCCTGCAGTCAGCATGCCAATTGCACGAGCCATCTGTGGCATTGTGTTGTGTGAGACAAAACTGCACATTGTAGAGTGGCCTTTTATTGTCCCCAGCACAAGGTGCACCTGTGTAATGATCATGCTGTTTAATCGGCTTCTTGATATGTCACACCTGTCAAGTGGATGGATTATCTTGGCAAAGGAGAAATGCTCACTAACAGGGACTTGGCACAACATTTGAGCGAAATACTTTTTTGTGTGTCCGGCAAATTTCTGGGATAATTTACTTCAGCTCATGAAATCATAACTTGATATGTTACATTCATATTTTTTTAATCAGTATATTAGGGGGTGTTAACTATCTCTGTTCCTGAATTACTCTGAATTGTTCTCCAGTGCATTCAGGTGAAATTAATATTAATAAATGTTATTAAAATAAATTAAGATATTTGCTTAATAAAATGTTAATATGGGGGCAAAATTATACGTTTTACTATACCAGAGCAACAACAAGTAAGTCCAGGTCTTTGTATGTTTACAAAAGGATATAATATTTGCTCTAAATGCGCTTCCCAGAACCCAATTCCTATTCTCCTCCTCGACAAGGATTTAAAAGCATTGGATTGGTGAGGAAATATCCTCCAATACACATTGTTTAAAATCCTTGATGGGGTCGCGTGCTGTGAACGACTGCATGCTTCCGTGAGAAGAGAAAGAGAGGAGGAGGAGGAAAGAGAGCGAGAGGGAGGGGAGGAGAATGAAAATTGGGCTCTGGATGTCACGAAACCCTCTGGACACACGGTTCTGGTTTGGGATAAATTAACACTGTAGTCCTCTTCCCGGCACAGCCAGAAGAGGACTGGCCACCCCACATAGCCTGGTTCCTCTCTACCTGGTACAGCCAGAAGAGGACTGTCCACCCCACATAGCCTGGTTCCTCTCTACCTGGTACAGCCAGAAGAGGACTGGCCACCCCACATAGCCTGGTTCCTCTCTAGGTTTCTTCCTAGGTTTTGGCCTTTCCAGGGAGTTTTTTCCTAGCCACCGTGCTTCTACACCTGCATTGCTTGCTGTTTGAGGGTTTTAGGCTGGGTTTCTGTACAGCACTTTGAGATATCAGCTGATGTACGAAGGGCTATATAAATAAATCTGATTTAGTCTCTGTGTACGTCTCAAATGGCACCAGATTCGGGACGTTGCCCTAAATCTCCCTGAACTAATATTATCCAAAGTTACTGTAATTGAATCAGACACCAGAAAAGAATTCCGTAACTGCTATAGAATGTGTGTGTATTAACACAAATATACATCGTTACAGTCATAACTATTACCATATACTAAAGGAACGCCCTCATGAAAAAACATGTACAAACAAAAACATGTACTAACAAAAGAAATCAGATCATAACAATGATCCCCCCCCCAAAAAAAAAATCTATTCATCAAATGTTGGTTTATTTTCAAAGTGTAAGAGAACAACGTTTATATGTGCATATATCATAATTGTGTGTCCTAAATATTTTAATTGTGCAACTAGTCAAGCTACAGTATATACAGACGTGGTGTATCGATCGCTCTCTGACGGTAGCTACAGATGTGGTATCTCTCTCTGATGACAGGCTACTGATACAGATGTGGTATCTCTCTCTGATGACAGGCTAGTGATACAGATGTGGTATCTCTCTCTGATGACAGGCTAGTGATACAGATGTGGTATCTCTCTCTGATGACAGGCTAGTGATACAGATGTGGTATCTCTCTCTGATGATAGGCTACTGATACAGATGTGGTATCTCTCTCTGATGACAGGCTAGTGATACAGATGTGGTATCTCTCACTGATGACAGGCTAGTGATACAGATGTGGTATCTCTCTCTGATGACAGGCTAGTGATACAGATGTGGTATCTCTCTCTGATAGGCTACTGATACAGATGTGGTATCTCTCACTGATAGGCTACTGATACAGATGTGGTATCTCGCTCTGATCGGCTAGTGACACTGTATAACAGTAAATCTTGTCGGACTCATGCCGCTTGGGCTGAACAGACAATGAACAGCCCTCCTTCAGACTGCTTGTCAAAGGTCAGGGGTCAAATCCATTCCAATTCCGCAAGCAAACTGAAAATTCCAATAATTCCCAATTTTCCACCATTTGTATTTTCCCCAAAATGAGGATGGAAATTTTGACTTGGAATGTTGGTTTATTTCCAGAACCGACATGGTATTAACCTGTTACCCCGGCTGTCTTATCGAAGGCCCAAGACTTTGGTATAACCTGTATGTATGAAAAGCAGAATGGTGACTCCTACAGTGTAACATCAACCAATCATTACAATAAAAACAGCCATTTTAAGATCCACATGTAAAAAGATATACACAACAAAAATGTTATGCAGAGAATCACAATTTTTGTTGTTGTTGTTGTCTTAAAATACAGTAAGGTTAAACAACAAAAAAAAAACACTTAAATGTTACTGATATTCAATAAAGTAAAATAAATAAAAGTTATAATAAGAAGTTATAATAAGAAGAACCCTGTCTGTCTAAATAGCAACAAATGTTTTTTTTTTTTTTTTTTTAAATGTGAAAAATATACATTAATGGTCGTCGTAGTAGATAGTAGCCTAAACATTATTATTATTATTATTATTTTTCTACATGAAGTGGGGAAAAAACAAAAAACCTAAACAATTCAATAAAATACAATTCAATAGGATCATATTTACTACATGCCCATTATGTCATTACAGTAATGGACACGGTATGATCCCACCATCTTCTCATTGTTACACCTCAGTACATATCACAGGGCCAGTATTCATGTGTTTATGGATGCTTGTGTGTGTGTGTGTGCACATGTGTATTCATGAGTGTTAGTGCATGTATGTGTGTGTGTCTGTCACTATATACGCATGGTGTGTGTGTGTGTGTGTGTGTCTGTGTAACAGTCCGTCCTTACGAATGTGGCCCAGCCTCTAGCTTCCAGTCCCTCTGGCTCTGCGTGTCGGCATCTCCCTGGATGCCGCCCGGGGCGGCGGTGGCGGCGGCGGCGGGGGACAGCGTTCTGCGCTGGCTGTGCATCGTGTTCCAGTGGCGCTTCAGGTCCGATGCTTTGATGAACGCCTTGTCACAGGAGCCGCAGTTGAAGGGCCTCTCCCCTCGGTGCTGCCGCTCGTGGTCTCGCAGGTGGGACTTGTGCTTGAAGGCCTTTTCACACATCTGGCATCCGAAGGGTCTCTCGTTGCTGTGGACCCTCTCGTGCCGCTTTAAGTCGGGCCCTCGTATGAACGCCTTGCCACAGACCAGGCAGCGGTGCGGTTTAAAGCCCGTGTGGATCTTCAGGTGCTCTTTGAGGTGGGCCTGGGTGGTAAAGGTTTTGGGGCACACCTCGCAAGCGAACGGACGGTGGGCCAGGTGGGACTTGTCTTTCTTGGGGCCGTCTCCGCCTGGTTTCATTCCCGGGTGGATGCCGTCAGAGCGGTGGCCGTACAGCAGGTAGTCAAGCTTCATATCGCTGGAGGAGGAGGACGAGGAGGTCCAGCCGTGGGCGCTGTGGGGGTCTTTAGACATGTTCCCGCCGAAGTGAGGAGGGACCCCGTGAGGCCCCCCGGAGCCCATGGCCTCCATCCCTCCATCGTAGAAGCTGTTCTTCCTCACCTCCTCCATAGCCAGCTCTTTGAGGATGGCGTCCTGGGCTCTCATACCGTCGCCTGGCGCCTGGTTCTCACGACTCAGCTTCATGTTGGGCTCACGTTTCTGCGAACACAGGTTGTCGAGGAACGTGATCCCCAGGACCTGTCCGGATGACATCATGAGGTTGATGTCCTTTTTGCGGACCGCGAGCCTGGCGGTGTACATGTAATTGAGGACCTCCTCGAAGATGTCTGAACGGATGAAGTCGAGCTCCACGATGGAGTTGTCCACCTCGTTCTGTTTTTTAAACAGCTTCTTGAAGTAGATGCTGCAGGCGGCCAGGACACAACGGTGAGCTCTGAACTCAACGTTTTCCACCACAACCACAACGTCACAGTGGTCCCCTTCCATCCTCTGCTGGTTCAACATCTTCAGGAAACTGGTCTTGTGATCGTAGTCGATGTATTTCAGGAATTCACCCATGATTGCAGGTTTATTTAGATGGTATTTACCTGCAAAAAAAACAAATGCCGTGTCCAATGGTAACTGAAAAAAAAGTGTCTGTTTTATAATAGTTTTTGGTAAATATAAAAAAGGTTTCGAGTTTTAATTTAATTGGCGTGTCGAATATCAATAATAGCCGAGTGTTACGAATTAATGTAGATTAGTTAGTACACAGTATACACATCGGTATCGATCAAATATATATATATAAATATAATTGTCACACCAAAGCAAACTTCTGAAATGTGTTCGGTCGGCTGTTGCTTCGTATATATATTGTTGTTCGTCGGTTCCCATCCAACAGTGAGAGTATCCACAGCTGACGACGAGACAATAACAGACCGCAGTAACAATGCCAAATCAGTCAAGCAGCAATCGGCTTTTGGGGGAAGGAAAATAAAAACAACACGGAACTGTCGAAAAAAAAAATGCAGGTATCCGCAATAAAATGAAATCCCAACGCATATGGATACAAAACTGTTTTGTACCCAGCGGTGAAAATAAACGGTATTTCTGCGAGTTATAAGGAATTATAAAAACGCCCTTTCGTAGCCAGTTATTTCTGCTACCACTGCTGACCCGTGTACGTTTCACATTTCAGAGAGCCCAGCCATTTTGCCCAGCAAGCCTCCATTAGAAGGTTTTCCTGAACTTTTGTCCAAGTTAAAACACCAAACAGAACAGTTCATTTACACTGGTCGATGAAATGTGTAAATATAAGATTGGTCCCCTTCGAGAAGAAGAAGAAGAAAAAATGTCTATACCAGAAACACGAATCCGGTTTGGTGTTGTCACGCAAGGCTGCAGTCGAAGACGACGCAACAACCCTGGTCTCTCTGCCTCTTCCTCCACCTTGTTGTGACCGTCAGCTCTCAGAGGAAGTGACGCTGGTGTTTCTGCCCTCTGTAGGACTGGAGGGGAATTACAGGCAGGTTCTCTCTACTGTACTCTAACAATGGATGTAAATATGACCCTCATAAATCAACCAAATTAGTCCCCCAACCCCCAAAAACAAAACAAAAAACGGGTAAACTTTCAAGTGCCTTCTGGTAAACTTGATCATGTTTCTTGGGTTCTGAACTGCTCATAACCCCCCCCTCCATCTACATGACTAATTTCCCCCCCATCTACATGACTAGTTCCCCCCCATTCTACATGACTCAGTCCCCCCCCATCTACATGACTCAGTTCCCCCCCATCTACATGACTCAGTTCCCCCCCATTCTACATGGCTCAGTTTCCCCCCCCCCCCATTCTACATGACTCAGTTCCCCCCCATCTACATGACTCAGTCCCCCTTCCATCTACATGACTAATTTCCCCCCCATCTACATGACTCAGTCCCCCCCATCTACATGACTCAGTCCCCCCCCCCCATTCTACATGACTCAGTTCCCCCCCATCTACATGACTCAGTCCCCCCTCCATCTACATGACTAATTTCCCCCCCATCTACATGACTCGGTTCCCCCCATCCACATGACTAATTACACCCAATCATCATGACCCCCCCCTATCTACATCACTCAGTTCCCCCAATCCACATGACTAATTACACCCAATCATCATGACTCCCCCCTATCTACATCACTCAGTTCCCACCAATCCACATGCCTAATTCCCCCTATCCACATGACTAATTCCCCTCTTCAACATGACTAATTCCCCCCTTCAACATGACTAATTATCCCCATCAACATGACTAATTATCCCCATCAACATGACTAATTATTCCCATCAACATGACTCATTCCCCCATCAACATGACTCATTCCCCCATCAACATAACTAATTCCCCCCATCTACATGACTCAGTCCCCCTAATTTCCCCCCCATCTACATGACTCAGTCCCCCCCCCATCTACATGACTCAGTTCCCCCCCCCATTCTACATGACTCAGTTCCCCCCCATCTACATGACTCAGTCCCCCCTCCATCTACATGACTAATTTCCCCCCCATCTACATGACTCGGTTCCCCCCATCCACATGACTAATTACACCCAATCATCATGACCCCCCCCTATCTACATCACTCAGTTCCCCCAATCCACATGACTAATTACACCCAATCATCATGACTCCCCCCTATCTACATCACTCAGTTCCCACCAATCCACATGCCTAATTCCCCCTATCCACATGACTAATTCCCCTCTTCAACATGACTAATTCCCCCCTTCAACATGACTAATTATCCCCATCAACATGACTAATTATCCCCATCAACATTACTAATTATTCCCATCAACATGACTCATTCCCCCATCAACATGACTCAGTCCCCCATCAACATAACTAATTCCCCCCATCTACATGACTCAGTCCCCCTTCCATCTACATGACTAATTTCCCCCCCATCTACATGACTCAGCCCCCCCCATCTACATGACTCAGTCCCCCCCCCCCATTCTACATGACTCAGTTCCCCCCCATCTACATGACTCAGTCCCCCCTCCCTCTACATGACTAATTTCCCCCCCATCTACATGACTTGGTTCCCCCCCATCCACATGACTAATTACACCCAATCATCATGACCCCCCCCCTATCTACATCACTCAGTTCCCCCAATCCACATGACTAATTACACCCAATCATCATGACTCCCCCCTATCTACATCACTCAGTTCCCACCAATCCACATGCCTAATTCTCCCTATCCACATGACTAATTCCCCTCTTCAACATGACTAATTCCCCCCTTCAACATGACTAATTATCCCCATCAACATGACTAATTATCCCCATCAACATGACTAATTATTCCCATCAACATGACTCATTCCCCCATCAACATAACTAATTCCCCCAATCCACATGACTAATTCCCCCCTTCAACATGACTAATTCCCCCCTTCAACATGACTAATTCCCCAATCCACATGACTAATTCCCCCCTTCAACATGACTAATTCCCCCATCAACACGACTAATTGACTAATTCCCCCATCAACATGACTAATTCCCCCAATCCACATGACTAATTCCCCCCTTCAAAATGACTAATTCCCCCAATCCACATGACTAATTCCCCCCTTCAACATGACTAATTCCCCCATCAGCATGACTAATTCCCCCATCAACATAACTCATTCCCCCAATCCACATGACTAATTCCCCCCTTCAACATGACTAATTCCCCCCTTCAACATTACTAATTCCCCCATCAACATGACTAATTCCCCCATCAACATAACTAATACCCCCAATCCACATGACTAATTCCCCCCTTCAACATGACTAATTCCCCCAATCCACATAACTAATTCCCCCAATCCACATGACTAATTCCCCCCTTCAACATGACTAATTCCCCCAATCCACATGACTAATTCCCCCCTTCAACATGACTAATTCCCCCATCAACATGACTAATCCCCCCTTCAACATGACTCATTAACCATCAACATAACTAATTCCCCCAATCCACTTGGCTGTTTACCCTCGTATACATGACTCATTCCAGCCCCCCTTCTGAATTATTTGTTCCAGCCCCCCTCCTAAATGGCTCATTCCCCCCATCTACATGACTATTTATCCCCATCTACAACACTAATTCCCCCCATCCACATGACTCATTGTCCCCATCTCTATGACTAATCCCCCATCCACATGACTAATCCCTCCATCTACATGACTAATCCCTCCATCTACATGACTAATCCCCCCATCTACATGACTAATCCCCCATCTACATGACTAATCCCCCATCTACATGACTAATCCCCCCATCTACATGACTAATCCCCCCATCTACATGACTAATCCCCCATCTACATGACTAATCCCCCATCTACATGACTAATCCCCCCATCAACATGACTAATCCCCCCATCTACATGACTAATCCCTCCATCTACATGACTAATCCCCATCTACATGACTAATCCCTCCATCTACATGACTAATCCCTCCATCTACATGACTAATCCCCCATCTACATGACTAATCCCTCCATCTACATGACTAATCCCTCCATCTACATGACTAATCCCCCCATCTACATGACTAATCTGCCATCTACATGACTAAAAACCCCATCTACATGACTAATCCCCCCATCAACATGACTAATCCCCCATCTACATGACTAATCCCCCCATCTACATGACTAATCCCTCCATCTACACGACTAATCCCTCCATCTACATGACTAATCCCCATCTACATTACTAATCCCCCCACCTACATGACTAATCCCCCCATCTACATGACTAATCCCCCATCTACACGACTAATCCCCCATCTACATGACTAACCCCCATCTACATGACTAATCCCTCCATCTACATGACTAATCCCCCCATCTACATTACTAATCCCTCCATCTACATTACTAATCCCCCATCTACATGACTAATCCCCCATCTACATGACTAATCCCCCATCTACATGACTAATCCCCCATCTACATGACTAATCCCCCATCTACATGACTAATCCCCCATCTACATGACTAATCCCCCCATCTACACGACTAATCCCCCATCTACATGACTAATCCCCCATCTACATGACTAATCCCCCCATCTACATGACTAATCCCTCCATCTACATAACTAATCCCTCCATCTACATGACTAATCCCCCATCTACATGACTAATCCCCCCATCTACATAACTAATCCCCCCATCTACATGACTAATCCCCCATCTACATAACTAATCCCCCCACCTACATGACTAATCTTTATTTTGGTCTGTGTGCTGCAATTTAGCTTTTATATGATGTGTACATCAAATAAACCTTACTACATTATCCACTATCATCATGTTCCAACATGTTTTATATTGTATTTTACAAGACAACTATGTAAACTGACCCGTGTACGTTTCACATTTCAGAGAGCCCAGCCATTTTGCCCAGCAAGCCTCCATTAGAAGGTTTTCCTGAACTTTTGTCCAAGTTAAAACACCAAACAGAACAGTTCATTTACACTGGTCGATGAAATGTGTAAATATAAGATTGGTCCCCTTCGAGAAGAAGAAGAAGAAAAAATGTCTATACCAGAAACACGAATCCGGTTTGGTGTTGTCACGCAAGGCTGCAGTCGAAGACGACGCAACAACCCTGGTCTCTCTGCCTCTTCCTCCACCTTGTTGTGACCGTCAGCTCTCAGAGGAAGTGACGCTGGTGTTTCTGCCCTCTGTAGGACTGGAGGGGAATTACAGGCAGGTTCTCTCTACTGTACTCTAACAATGGATGTAAATATGACCCTCATAAATCAACCAAATTAGTCCCCCAACCCCCAAAAACAAAACAAAAAACGGGTAAACTTTCAAGTGCCTTCTGGTAAACTTGATCATGTTTCTTGGGTTCTGAACTGCTCATAACCCCCCCCTCCATCTACATGACTAATTTCCCCCCCATCTACATGACTAGTTCCCCCCCATTCTACATGACTCAGTCCCCCCCCATCTACATGACTCAGTTCCCCCCCATCTACATGACTCAGTTCCCCCCCATTCTACATGGCTCAGTTTCCCCCCCCCCCCATTCTACATGACTCAGTTCCCCCCCATCTACATGACTCAGTCCCCCTTCCATCTACATGACTAATTTCCCCCCCATCTACATGACTCAGTCCCCCCCATCTACATGACTCAGTCCCCCCCCCCCCCATTCTACATGACTCAGTTCCCCCCCATCTACATGACTCAGTCCCCCCTCCATCTACATGACTAATTTCCCCCCCATCTACATGACTCGGTTCCCCCCATCCACATGACTAATTACACCCAATCATCATGACCCCCCCCTATCTACATCACTCAGTTCCCCCAATCCACATGACTAATTACACCCAATCATCATGACTCCCCCCTATCTACATCACTCAGTTCCCACCAATCCACATGCCTAATTCCCCCTATCCACATGACTAATTCCCCTCTTCAACATGACTAATTCCCCCCTTCAACATGACTAATTATCCCCATCAACATGACTAATTATCCCCATCAACATGACTAATTATTCCCATCAACATGACTCATTCCCCCATCAACATGACTCATTCCCCCATCAACATAACTAATTCCCCCCATCTACATGACTCAGTCCCCCTAATTTCCCCCCCATCTACATGACTCAGTCCCCCCCCCATCTACATGACTCAGTTCCCCCCCCCATTCTACATGACTCAGTTCCCCCCCATCTACATGACTCAGTCCCCCCTCCATCTACATGACTAATTTCCCCCCCATCTACATGACTCGGTTCCCCCCATCCACATGACTAATTACACCCAATCATCATGACCCCCCCCTATCTACATCACTCAGTTCCCCCAATCCACATGACTAATTACACCCAATCATCATGACTCCCCCCTATCTACATCACTCAGTTCCCACCAATCCACATGCCTAATTCCCCCTATCCACATGACTAATTCCCCTCTTCAACATGACTAATTCCCCCCTTCAACATGACTAATTATCCCCATCAACATGACTAATTATCCCCATCAACATTACTAATTATTCCCATCAACATGACTCATTCCCCCATCAACATGACTCAGTCCCCCATCAACATAACTAATTCCCCCCATCTACATGACTCAGTCCCCCTTCCATCTACATGACTAATTTCCCCCCCATCTACATGACTCAGCCCCCCCCCATCTACATGACTCAGTCCCCCCCCCCCATTCTACATGACTCAGTTCCCCCCCATCTACATGACTCAGTCCCCCCTCCATCTACATGACTAATTTCCCCCCCATCTACATGACTTGGTTCCCCCCCATCCACATGACTAATTACACCCAATCATCATGACCCCCCCCCTATCTACATCACTCAGTTCCCCCAATCCACATGACTAATTACACCCAATCATCATGACTCCCCCCTATCTACATCACTCAGTTCCCACCAATCCACATGCCTAATTCTCCCTATCCACATGACTAATTCCCCTCTTCAACATGACTAATTCCCCCCTTCAACATGACTAATTATCCCCATCAACATGACTAATTATCCCCATCAACATGACTAATTATTCCCATCAACATGACTCATTCCCCCATCAACATAACTAATTCCCCCAATCCACATGACTAATTCCCCCCTTCAACATGACTAATTCCCCCCTTCAACATGACTAATTCCCCAATCCACATGACTAATTCCCCCCTTCAACATGACTAATTCCCCCATCAACACGACTAATTGACTAATTCCCCCATCAACATGACTAATTCCCCCAATCCACATGACTAATTCCCCCCTTCAAAATGACTAATTCCCCCAATCCACATGACTAATTCCCCCCTTCAACATGACTAATTCCCCCATCAGCATGACTAATTCCCCCATCAACATAACTCATTCCCCCAATCCACATGACTAATTCCCCCCTTCAACATGACTAATTCCCCCAATCCACATGACTAATTCCCCCCTTCAACATGACTAATTCCCCCCTTCAACATTACTAATTCCCCCATCAACATGACTAATTCCCCCATCAACATAACTAATTCCCCCAATCCACATGACTAATTCCCCCCTTCAACATGACTAATTCCCCCAATCCACATAACTAATTCCCCCAATCCACATGACTAATTCCCCCCTTCAACATGACTAATTCCCCCAATCCACATGACTAATTCCCCCCTTCAACATGACTAATTCCCCCATCAACATGACTAATCCCCCCTTCAACATGACTCATTAACCATCAACATAACTAATTCCCCCAATCCACTTGGCTGTTTACCCTCGTATACATGACTCATTCCAGCCCCCCTTCTGAATTATTTGTTCCAGCCCCCCTCCTAAATGGCTCATTCCCCCCATCTACATGACTATTTATCCCCATCTACAACACAAATTCCCCCCATCCACATGACTCATTGTCCCCATCTCTATGACTAATCCCCCATCCACATGACTAATCCCTCCATCTACATGACTAATCCCTCCATCTACATGACTAATCCCCCCATCTACATGACTAATCCCCCATCTACATGACTAATCCCCCATCTACATGACTAATCCCCCCATCTACATGACTAATCCCCCATCTACATGACTAATCCCCCATCTACATGACTAATCCCCCATCTACATGACTAATCCCCCCATCAACATGACTAATCCCCCCATCTACATGACTAATCCCTCCATCTACATGACTAATCCCCATCTACATGACTAATCCCTCCATCTACATGACTAATCCCTCCATCTACATGACTAATCCCCCATCTACATGACTAATCCCTCCATCTACATGACTAATCCCTCCATCTACATGACTAATCCCCCCATCTACATGACTAATCTGCCATCTACATGACTAAAAACCCCATCTACATGACTAATCCCCCCATCAACATGACTAATCCCCCATCTACATGACTAATCCCCCCATCTACATGACTAATCCCTCCATCTACACGACTAATCCCTCCATCTACATGACTAATCCCCATCTACATTACTAATCCCCCCACCTACATGACTAATCCCCCCATCTACATGACTAATCCCCCATCTACACGACTAATCCCCCATCTACATGACTAACCCCCATCTACATGACTAATCCCTCCATCTACATGACTAATCCCCCATCTACATTACTAATCCCTCCATCTACATTACTAATCCCCCATCTACATGACTAATCCCCCATCTACATGACTAATCCCCCATCTACATGACTAATCCCCCATCTACATGACTAATCCCCCATCTACATGACTAATCCCCCATCTACATGACTAATCCCCCCATCTACACGACTAATCCCCCATCTACATGACTAATCCCCCATCTACATGACTAATCCCCCCATCTACATGACTAATCCCTCCATCTACATAACTAATCCCTCCATCTACATGACTAATCCCCCATCTACATGACTAATCCCCCCATCTACATAACTAATCCCCCCATCTACATGACTAATCCCCCATCTACATAACTAATCCCCCCACCTACATGACTAATCTTTATTTTGGTCTGTGTGCTGCAATTTAGCTTTTATATGATGTGTACATCAAATAAACCTTACTACATTATCCACTATCATCATGTTCCAACATGTTTTATATTGTATTTTACAAGACAACTATGTAAACTGACCCGTGTACGTTTCACATTTCAGAGAGCCCAGCCATTTTGCCCAGCAAGCCTCCATTAGAAGGTTTTCCTGAACTTTTGTCCAAGTTAAAACACCAAACAGAACAGTTCATTTACACTGGTCGATGAAATGTGTAAATATAAGATTGGTCCCCTTCGAGAAGAAGAAGAAGAAAAAATGTCTATACCAGAAACACGAATCCGGTTTGGTGTTGTCACGCAAGGCTGCAGTCGAAGACGACGCAACAACCCTGGTCTCTCTGCCTCTTCCTCCACCTTGTTGTGACCGTCAGCTCTCAGAGGAAGTGACGCTGGTGTTTCTGCCCTCTGTAGGACTGGAGGGGAATTACAGGCAGGTTCTCTCTACTGTACTCTAACAATGGATGTAAATATGACCCTCATAAATCAACCAAATTAGTCCCCCAACCCCCAAAAACAAAACAAAAAACGGGTAAACTTTCAAGTGCCTTCTGGTAAACTTGATCATGTTTCTTGGGTTCTGAACTGCTCATAACCCCCCCCCTCCATCTACATGACTAATTTCCCCCCCATCTACATGACTAGTTCCCCCCCATTCTACATGACTCAGTCCCCCCCCATCTACATGACTCAGTTCCCCCCCATCTACATGACTCAGTTCCCCCCCATTCTACATGGCTCAGTTTCCCCCCCCCCCATTCTACATGACTCAGTTCCCCCCCATCTACATGACTCAGTCCCCCTTCCATCTACATGACTAATTTCCCCCCCATCTACATGACTCAGTCCCCCCCATCTACATGACTCAGTCCCCCCCCCCCCATTCTACATGACTCAGTTCCCCCCCATCTACATGACTCAGTCCCCCCTCCATCTACATGACTAATTTCCCCCCCATCTACATGACTCGGTTCCCCCCATCCACATGACTAATTACACCCAATCATCATGACCCCCCCCTATCTACATCACTCAGTTCCCCCAATCCACATGACTAATTACACCCAATCATCATGACTCCCCCCTATCTACATCACTCAGTTCCCACCAATCCACATGCCTAATTCCCCCTATCCACATGACTAATTCCCCTCTTCAACATGACTAATTCCCCCCTTCAACATGACTAATTATCCCCATCAACATGACTAATTATCCCCATCAACATGACTAATTATTCCCATCAACATGACTCATTCCCCCATCAACATGACTCATTCCCCCATCAACATAACTAATTCCCCCCATCTACATGACTCAGTCCCCCTAATTTCCCCCCCATCTACATGACTCAGTCCCCCCCCCATCTACATGACTCAGTTCCCCCCCCCATTCTACATGACTCAGTTCCCCCCCATCTACATGACTCAGTCCCCCCTCCATCTACATGACTAATTTCCCCCCCATCTACATGACTCGGTTCCCCCCATCCACATGACTAATTACACCCAATCATCATGACCCCCCCCTATCTACATCACTCAGTTCCCCCAATCCACATGACTAATTACACCCAATCATCATGACTCCCCCCTATCTACATCACTCAGTTCCCACCAATCCACATGCCTAATTCCCCCTATCCACATGACTAATTCCCCTCTTCAACATGACTAATTCCCCCCTTCAACATGACTAATTATCCCCATCAACATGACTAATTATCCCCATCAACATTACTAATTATTCCCATCAACATGACTCATTCCCCCATCAACATGACTCAGTCCCCCATCAACATAACTAATTCCCCCCATCTACATGACTCAGTCCCCCTTCCATCTACATGACTAATTTCCCCCCCATCTACATGACTCAGCCCCCCCCCATCTACATGACTCAGTCCCCCCCCCCCATTCTACATGACTCAGTTCCCCCCCATCTACATGACTCAGTCCCCCCTCCATCTACATGACTAATTTCCCCCCCATCTACATGACTTGGTTCCCCCCCATCCACATGACTAATTACACCCAATCATCATGACCCCCCCCCTATCTACATCACTCAGTTCCCCCAATCCACATGACTAATTACACCCAATCATCATGACTCCCCCCTATCTACATCACTCAGTTCCCACCAATCCACATGCCTAATTCTCCCTATCCACATGACTAATTCCCCTCTTCAACATGACTAATTCCCCCCTTCAACATGACTAATTATCCCCATCAACATGACTAATTATCCCCATCAACATGACTAATTATTCCCATCAACATGACTCATTCCCCCATCAACATAACTAATTCCCCCAATCCACATGACTAATTCCCCCCTTCAACATGACTAATTCCCCCCTTCAACATGACTAATTCCCCAATCCACATGACTAATTCCCCCCTTCAACATGACTAATTCCCCCATCAACACGACTAATTGACTAATTCCCCCATCAACATGACTAATTCCCCCAATCCACATGACTAATTCCCCCCTTCAAAATGACTAATTCCCCCAATCCACATGACTAATTCCCCCCTTCAACATGACTAATTCCCCCATCAGCATGACTAATTCCCCCATCAACATAACTCATTCCCCCAATCCACATGACTAATTCCCCCCTTCAACATGACTAATTCCCCCAATCCACATGACTAATTCCCCCCTTCAACATGACTAATTCCCCCCTTCAACATTACTAATTCCCCCATCAACATGACTAATTCCCCCATCAACATAACTAATTCCCCCAATCCACATGACTAATTCCCCCCTTCAACATGACTAATTCCCCCAATCCACATAACTAATTCCCCCAATCCACATGACTAATTCCCCCCTTCAACATGACTAATTCCCCCAATCCACATGACTAATTCCCCCCTTCAACATGACTAATTCCCCCATCAACATGACTAATCCCCCCTTCAACATGACTCATTAACCATCAACATAACTAATTCCCCCAATCCACTTGGCTGTTTACCCTCGTATACATGACTCATTCCAGCCCCCCTTCTGAATTATTTGTTCCAGCCCCCCTCCTAAATGGCTCATTCCCCCCATCTACATGACTATTTATCCCCATCTACAACACAAATTCCCCCCATCCACATGACTCATTGTCCCCATCTCTATGACTAATCCCCCATCCACATGACTAATCCCTCCATCTACATGACTAATCCCTCCATCTACATGACTAATCCCCCCATCTACATGACTAATCCCCCATCTACATGACTAATCCCCCATCTACATGACTAATCCCCCCATCTACATGACTAATCCCCCATCTACATGACTAATCCCCCATCTACATGACTAATCCCCCATCTACATGACTAATCCCCCCATCAACATGACTAATCCCCCCATCTACATGACTAATCCCTCCATCTACATGACTAATCCCCATCTACATGACTAATCCCTCCATCTACATGACTAATCCCTCCATCTACATGACTAATCCCCCATCTACATGACTAATCCCTCCATCTACATGACTAATCCCTCCATCTACATGACTAATCCCCCCATCTACATGACTAATCTGCCATCTACATGACTAAAAACCCCATCTACATGACTAATCCCCCCATCAACATGACTAATCCCCCATCTACATGACTAATCCCCCCATCTACATGACTAATCCCTCCATCTACACGACTAATCCCTCCATCTACATGACTAATCCCCATCTACATTACTAATCCCCCCACCTACATGACTAATCCCCCCATCTACATGACTAATCCCCCATCTACACGACTAATCCCCCATCTACATGACTAACCCCCATCTACATGACTAATCCCTCCATCTACATGACTAATCCCCCATCTACATTACTAATCCCTCCATCTACATTACTAATCCCCCATCTACATGACTAATCCCCCATCTACATGACTAATCCCCCATCTACATGACTAATCCCCCATCTACATGACTAATCCCCCATCTACATGACTAATCCCCCATCTACATGACTAATCCCCCCATCTACACGACTAATCCCCCATCTACATGACTAATCCCCCATCTACATGACTAATCCCCCCATCTACATGACTAATCCCTCCATCTACATAACTAATCCCTCCATCTACATGACTAATCCCCCATCTACATGACTAATCCCCCCATCTACATAACTAATCCCCCCATCTACATGACTAATCCCCCATCTACATAACTAATCCCCCCACCTACATGACTAATCTTTATTTTGGTCTGTGTGCTGCAATTTAGCTTTTATATGATGTGTACATCAAATAAACCTTACTACATTATCCACTATCATCATGTTCCAACATGTTTTATATTGTATTTTACAAGACAACTATGTAAAGTTGATACATCCACTGAAGACAACACAAACAACTAATAATATAATATAATCAATATTTTATTTTAAAAAAAGAAAATGACAAAATAAAAATCACAATCAAATGCATTTGATTTGCCCACGTTTGTATTATTTTGCTGTCTGTTGAGTCTGGAACATCACTGCAGATGAATGGTTGTAGCTGTGTTGTGTTGCAGATACTAGACTAAGGAAACTGGCTTAGGGGTGAAGTTTAGCCTAGGTACAGATCTAAGAGTAGCTTCTCCTCCCCACTAATCTTAAACATAAAGTGCAACTGTGACTAACTGTCCAGTGTTTCCAGATTTCTATGAACTATGACCTATAATTAATGACAAGATGAAGGAAAATGTTTTTGTTCCATTTTTTTTAAATTATTTTTTTATTAAGTATGTTAAAAAGTATATTTTTTGTTTTGGGAATGCCAAATATTAATGCAAGTAGACCTCTGATTGGCCAGCGCATCCTCCTCAAGAGGATGACATCATCCTCTGAGGAAATCGCAAGCATTTTTGAAACAGTCTGAGATGGATATATATTTTTTTAAATCACCAATTTATGGCCACAAATACAGTATATTTTTTATTTATTTAACTTGGCAAGTCAGTTAAGAACACATTCTTATTTTCAATGACGTCCTAGGAACAGTGGGTTAACTGCCTTGTTCAGGGGCAGAATGACAGATTTTTACCTTGTCAGCTCGGAGGATTCTATCTAGCAACCTTTCGGTTAGTGGCCCAACTGCTCTAACCACTAGGCTACCTGCCGCCCCTACACTCTAACCACTAGTCTACCTGCCGACCCTACACTCTAACCACTAGTCTACCTGCCGCCCCTACACTCTAACCACTAGTCTACCTGCCGACCCTACACTCTAACCACTAGTCTACCTGCCGCCCTTACACTCTAACCACTAGTCTACCTGCCGACCCTACACTCTAACCACTAGTCTACCTGCCGCCTCTACACTCTAACCACTAGTCTACCTGCCGTCCCTACACTCTAACCACTAGTCTACCTGCCGTCCCTACACTCTAACCACTAGGCTACCTGCCGACTCCACATTCTAACCACTAGGCTACCTGCCGCCCCTACACTCTAACCACTCGTCTACCTGCCGACCCTACACTCTAAACACTAGTCTACCTGCCGACCCTACACTCTAACCACTAGGCTACCTGCCACCCCTACACTCTAAACACTAGGCTACCTGCCTCCTCTACACTCTAACCACTAGGTTCTCTAGGGGGTACAATTACTGACCAGGACCCATGTCTCAAATATAGCCTGGATGCTAGACTGGCACGCATACCATCTCAAATATAGCCTGGGTGCTAGACTGGCACTTGGGATGTCTCAAATATAGCCTGGGTGCTAGACTGTTTGTGCTATCATACCAACTCAATTATTGTCATGCCAAACAATTAGTGATAAGGAGTTGGCAAGAGCACAAAGAGACTGGCATGCAGGCTGTCTCAAATATAGCCTGGGTGATAGACTGGCACGCACACTGTCTCAAATATAGCCTGGGTGCTAGACTGGCACACAGGCTGTCTCAAATATAGCCTGGGTGCTAGACTGGCACACAGGCTGTCTCAAATATAGCCTGGGTGATAGACTGGCACGCACACTGTCTCAAATATAGCCTGGGTGCTAGACTGGCACACTGTTTCAAATATAGCCTGGGTGCTAAACTGGCACACTGGCACACTGTCTCAAATATAGCCTGGGTGCTAGACTGGCACACTGTCTCAAATATAGCCTGGGTGCTAAACTAGCACACTGGCACACTGTCTCAAATATGCTGAATCAAATTATTCAAATCAATGATTCAAATATTCTGAATCAAATGACTCAAATCTATCATTTAAATTATTCAAATCAATGATTCAAATAGCTGAATCATTGGATCCATGGAGGATGGGAAGATACGGACAAATCCGTATAATTGTCCTTATTTTCCCATTCTCCATGGATCATTGACAAAGAAAATTGACAAATAAAAAAATAAAAAAATGAATAAAATAATTTGTAACTGAATATAGAAGATATAAATCTGCCTTAGTTTGTATTGTTTTGTTGCCTTAGGAAAGCACATGTACGTACAATACCATGTTGAACTAATATATGTCTATTTCTAACTGTAAATCTCTGAGGTGTGAAGGAGTGGAGAAGGTGTTGGCTCTATTTGCTGTAAATCTCTGAGGTGTGAAGGAGTGGAGAAGGTGTTGGCTCTATTTGCTGTAAATCTCTGAGGTGTGAAGGAGTGGAGAAGGTGTTGGCTCTATTTGCTGTAAATCTCTGAGGTGTGAAGGAGTGGAGAAGGTGTTGGCTCTATTTGCTAGGTTATTATAATGTTGTGCCCTCCAATGTGTCACAAACAGCCGACAGCAGTTTACCCGTTTGGAGTGACGTTTTATTTATTTATTTATTTCATTAATAAAAATAAATAAACAATGCCGCTACAATAATTACTGTTAAATTATAATTTTAAAACTCATCCAAAATCGATAATAAGGTGGTGAATGAATCAATCATTTTGGACTATTGTAGAGTTCAGTGTGGTGGGAGGTGGATAAATTAACCTGTTTGTTTATCATCTGACAGTATGGGAGTAGTAATCTGATATCATTGTTTATCATCTGACAGTATGGGAGTAGGAATCTGATATCATTGTTTATAATATGACAGTATGGGAGTAGTAATCTGATATCATTGTTTATCATCTGACAGTATGGGAGTAGTAATCTGATATCATTGTTTATAATCTGACAGTATGGGAGTAGTAATCTGATATCATTGTTTATCATCTGACAGTATGGGAGTAGTAATCTGATATCATTGTTTATAATCTGACAGTATGGGAGTAGTAATCTGATATCATTGTTTATCATCTGACAGTATGGGAGTAGTAATCTGATATCATTGTTTATAATATGACAGTATGGGAGTAGTAATCTGATATCATTGTTTATCATCTGACAGTATGGGAGTAGGAATCTGATATCATTGTTTATCATCTGACAGTATGGGAGTAGGAATCTGATATCATTGTTTATTATCTGAGAGTATGGGAGTAGGAATCTGATATCATTGTTTATCATCTGACAGTATGGGAGTAGGAATCTGATATCATTGTTTATAATCTGACAGTATGGGAGTAGTAATCTGATATCATTGTTTATAATCTGACAGTATGGGAGTAGTAATCTGATATCATTGTTTATAATCTGACAGTATGGGAGTAGTAATCTGATATCATTGTTTATAATCTGACAGTATGGGAGTAGTAATCTGATATCATTGTTTATAATATGACAGTATGGGAGTAGTAATCTGATATCATTGTTTATCATCTGACAGTATGGGAGTAGGAATCTGATATCATTGTTTATAATCTGACAGTATGGGAGTAGTAATCTGATATCATTGTTTATAATATGACAGTATGGGAGTAGTAATCTGATATTATTGTTTATAATATGACAGTATGGGAGTAGGAATCTGATATCATTGTTTATCATCTGACAGTATGGGAGTAGTAATCTGATATCATTGTTTATCATCTGACAGTATGGGAGTAGGAATCTGATATCATTGTTTATAATATGACAGTATGGGAGTAGGAATCTGATATCATTGTTTATCATCTGACAGTATGGGAGTAGGAATCTGATATCATTGTTTATAATATGACAGTATGGGAGTAGGAATCTGATATCATTGTTTATAATATGACAGTATGGGAGTAGGAATCTGATATCATTGTTTATCATCTGACAGTATGGGAGCAGGAATCTGATATCATTGTTTATAATCTGACAGTATGGGAGTAGTAATCTGATATCATTGTTTATTATCTGACAGTATGGGAGTAGGAATCTGATATCATTGTTTATAATATGACAGTATGGGAGTAGTGATCTGATATCATTGTTTATAATCTGACAGTATGGGAGTAGTAATCTGATATCATTGTTTATAATCTGACAGTATGGGAGTAGTAATCTGATATCATTGTTTATTATCTGACAGTATGGGAGTAGTAATCTGATATCATTGTTTATAATCTGACAGTATGGGAGTAGTAATCTGATATCATTGTTTATAATCTGACAGTATGGGAGTAGTAATCTGATATCATTGTTTATAATCTGAGAGTATGGGAGTAGGAATCTGATATCATTGTTTATTATCTGACAGTATGGGAGTAGTAATCTGATATAATTATTTTTCATAATAATGCTAAACTGCTTAGTTTTGCTCATGCAATATGCATGTTGATAATCACAGATGAGACTGATGATGGGAATGTTAAACTCTAACGACATAATTTGAATTTTTGACATCAATGGATGATTTTTTGACATCAATGGATGATTTTTCACAAAGTCCGAGTTAAGCACATGGATCGGGCCCCATTGAGAGCAAAGCATAGAATTACAATCTATCATGCCATCATGGACTGGAATGGGGAGGTTTCGTTCTATAGGTTATATTTCTACGGAGCAGAGTCCGTCTGTAGAACAATAGGCTGGCTCTATAGTCTCTACTGTAGTTATAACAGGCCCAGCAGGCGGGCACAGTAATGTAATGAGGTCCATCATGACGTTGGAGGAGGTTGGAGGGCGAGTCCTTCTACCAGGCGGGATATATAGAGCTGTCCTTACTCCTAAAAACAGAGACAGAGAGAAACAGTCTTGGTTAGTACATTCCCTCGCATTGGGAGCCACGTAGGAAACGGCACAGTATCGGAGGCAGATTAGGAGAGCCTGAGGCCATGGCAGAGCCATGCTGATGCTTTCTCTCTGTAAATTACCGTGCGAACATAACACAGTGCAGGATACTGGAATTGGAAAGAGGTCAGCTCATTTAAGGGCCAGTGTACCGGACATAGATGAATCCTGGACTAAAGCAAGCATCTCTCTCTTTGAAAGTACATTTGGGGTCCAGTACTAGACTTAATCTGTGTCCAAGAAACCGATCCTTAATGTTTTGGAAATGTTAATGATGCTGACTGACAGACAGTAACAGCACGGGAAGCACGCATGGCACGGCAGCACACACAGGGCTGACCTCACAGAGCTGAGGACAAGGCCATGGAGACCTCACAGAGCTGAGGACAAGGCCATGGAGACCTCACAGAGCTGAGGACAAGGCCATGGAGACCTCACAGAGCTGAGGACAAGGCCATGGAGACCTCACATAGCTGAGGACAAGGCCATAGAGACCTCACAGAGCTGAGGACAAGGCCATGGAGACCTCACAGAGCTGAGGACAAGGCCATAGAGACCTCACAGAGCTGAGGACAAGGCCATAGAGAACTCACAGAGCTGAGGACAAGGCCATAGAGACCTCACAGAGCTGAGGACAAAGCCATAGAGACCTCACAGAGCTGAGGACAAGGCCATGGAGACCTCACAGAGATGAGGACAAGGCCATGGTAACCTCAGTCTCGTAATGAGTCATGCAAACCAGACACGCACGCACACACACACACACACACACACACACACACACACACACACACACACACACACACACACACACACACACACACACACACACACACACACACACACACACACACACACACACACAGGTTTATTATTTCATTCAGAAGCTAATGACCAGGGCTCATAGGATGTAGTGCACTACTTGTGACCAGGACCCATAGGATGTAGTGCACTACTTGTGACCAGGACCCATAGGATGTAGTGCACTACTTCTACCAGGGCCCATAGGCCCATACATTCTACCAGGCCCTTCTACCATACATTTCCTGTGTGTATACATTGGCTGAGTGATTTCAATGCATTTGCCAGAGTCTCCAAGTGGCAAACTCAGCCGGGAAGGACAGCAGATGCATAGATTTGACGGCTAGATGGTACAGTGTCTTCACACAGTATTATGTACCCAATTACTTTTCTTCCACATTTTTGTTGTGTTACAAAAGTGAGATTAAAAATGGATTTAATTGTCACTTTTTTTTTGTCAATGATTTACACACACAAAAAAAAAAACTCTGTAATGTCAAAGTGTAAGAAAAACAATTCTAACAAACTTATATAAAAGAAAATAAAGACTAATACACATTGATTAGATTAGTATTCAACCCCCTGAAATCAATACATGTTAGAGTCACCTTTGGCAGCGATTAACAGCTTGTTTGTCTTTCTTGTAAAGTCTCTAAGAGGTTTGCACACCTGAAGTGTCGGATGGGAGGGGGGGGAGTCAGGCATGTCACGAGGAGAGAGGGAGGGATGTTATGTACATGTTAGGTGGGGAGTGGAAGTCAGCGAGTGTGGCTATTGGCTATAAGGTAGCTGGAACTTAGTACTTAGCTAGAAACTAGTACACTAGTTACATCACGTCTGTCACATATTAATAGATACATATATGGATGCATGGTATGTACAGTGCTTAGGGAGATAATATTTAGACCCCTTGACTTTTTCCACATTTTGTTACGTTACAGCCTTATTCTAAAATGGATGAAATCATTTCGCCCCCCCGTCAGCAATCTACACACAATGCCACATAATTACAAAGCTAAACATTTTTTTTTTTTTTTTTTTTTTGAAAAGTTGGTAAATGTATGAAAAAAAAAAAAGAAGTGAAATAGCTTATTTACATACGTCAAATCAAATCAAATCCAATGTATTTATATAGCCCTTCGTACATCAGCTGATATCTCAAAGTGCTGTACAGAAACCCAGCCTAAAACCCCAAACATCAAACAATGCAGGTGTAGAAGCACGGTGGCTAGGAAAAACTCCCTAGAAAGGCAGGAAACTAGGAAGAAACCTAGAGAGGAACCAGGCTATGAGGGGTGGCCTGTCCTCTTCTGTATTCAGACCCTTTGTTATGAGACTTGAGTTCAGGTGCATCCTGTTTCCATTGATCATCCTTGAGACGTTTGATTGGAGTCCACCTGTGGTAAATTCAATTGATTGGACATGATTTGGAAAGGCACACACCTGTCTATATAAGGTCCCACAGTTGACAGTGCATGTCAGAGCAAAAACCAAGCCATGAGGTGGAAGAAATTGTCCGAAAAGCTCTGAGACAGGATTGTGTCGAGGCACAGATCTGGGGAAGGGTACCAAAACATTTCTGCAGCATTGAAGGTCCCCAAGAACACAGTGGCCTACATCATTTTGAAATGGAAGAAGTTTGGAACCACCAAGACTCTTCTTAGAGCTGGCTACCTGGCCAAACTGAGCAATCGGGGGAGAAGGGCCTTGGTCAGGGAGGTGACCAAAAACCCGATGGTCACTCTGACAGAGCCCTAGAGTGGAAATGGGCGAACCTTGCAGAAGGACAACCATCCCTGCAGCACTCCACCAATCAGGCCTTTATGGTAGAGTGGCCAGACGGTAGCCACTAATCAGTAAAAGGCACATGACAGCCCGCTTGGAGTTTGCAAAAAGGCACCTAAAGAATCTCAGAACATGAGAAACAAGATTCTCTGGTCTGATGAAACCAAGATTGAACTCTTTGGCCTGAATGTCAATCGTCACGTCTGGAGGAAACCTGGCACCATCCCTACGGTGAAGCATGGTGGTGGCAGCATTCCTACGGTGAAGCATGGTGGTGGAAGCATCATGTTGAGCTGATGTTTTTCAGAGGAAGGGACTGAGAGACTAGTGAGGATGGAGGCAAGATGAACGGAGCAAAGAACAGAGTGATCCTTGATGAAAACCTGCTCCAGAGCGCTCAGAACCTCAGACTGGGGGAGAAAGTTCACCTTCCAACAAGACAACGACGCTAAGCACACAGCCAAGACAACGACGCTAAGCACACAGCCAAGACAACGACGCTAAGCACACAGCCAAGACAACGCAGGAGTGGCTCCGGGACAAGTCTCTGAATGTGTTCTGCCGAAGTCGATGCCTCTCCTTGTTCGGGCGGTGTGCGGCGGTCGACGTCGCCCGTCTTCTAGCCATCGCTGATCCATTTTTACATTTTCCATTTGTGTTGTCTTGTTTTCCCACACACCTGGTTCCATTTCATTTGTTGTGTATTTAGCCCTCTGTTTTTCCCCCATGTCTTTGTGCGTGATTGTTTATTTGTTAGGTCGGTATGTTTCCGGCTGGTTTATTCCCGGGTGCTGTTTCACCCGTGTTTAGTGTGACAACCGTTATTTTTGTTCGCACATTGGGTAGGTTACTTTGTGCATTTGCCTTTTTTTATTAAATTAAAATGTATTATTTTATTTTATTAAAGTGCGTTGTTCACTCATCCCTGCACTCCTGCGCCTGACTTCATGCACCAGCTACCCCTACCGCCTGACAGAATGTCCTTGAGTGGCCCAGCCCGGACTTGAACCCGATCGAACATCTCTGGAGAGACGGAGAGAGAAACTCCCCAAATACAGGTGTGCCAAGCTGGTAGCGTCATAGCCAAGAAGACTGGAGGCTGTAATCGCTGCCAAAGGCGCTTCAACAAAGTACTGAGTAAAGGGTCTACTTATGAATACTTATGGAAATGTGATATTTCAGTTTTTTTTTATTATAATACATCACAAAAAATTGTAAAAACCTGCTTTTGCTTTTGTCATTATGGGATATATATTATACATATATATTGTGTGTAGATTGATGAAAAACTGTATGTCTGTTGTCACTATTAGAAAGAGAGCGAGGTTAAGTGTTTGGGAAGTTTAACATAATCTTCAGCATTCAATCGATTTCTATTTGAAATCCTCATCCATTTATATTAAACAGATCTATAAGAAAGAGAGAAAGAAAGTGAGACAGAGAAGGGTAGAAAGAGATGCAGAGAATTGCAGAACGAGAGAGACAGAGACAGAAAGTGGGCAAGACAGAGAGAGAGATTCAGAAAGAGAGAGACAGTGAGATGCAGAAAGAGAGAGACAGTGAGATGCAGAAAGAGAGGGACAGAGAGAGACAGAAAGAGAGGGACAGAGAGTGACAGAAAGAGAGGGACAGAGAGATGTAGAAAGAGAGAGACAGAGATTCAGAAAGAGAGAGACAGAGATTCAGAAAGAGACAGAGAGATTCAGAAAGAGACAGAGAGATTCAGAAAGAAACAGAGAGAGAGAGATGTAGAAAGAGAGAGACAGAGAGATTCAGAAATAGAGAGGCAGAGAGATCCAGAAAGAGAGAGACAGAGAGATTCAGAAAGAGACAGAGAGATTCAGAAAGAGACAGAGAGATTCAGAAAGAGACAGAGAGAGAGATGTAGAAAGAGAGAGACAGAGAGATTCAGAAAGAGAGAGACAGAGATTCAGAAAGAGAGATAGTGAGATGCAGAAAGAGAGAGACAGAGAGATTCAGAAAGAGAGATCGTGAGATGCAGAAAGAGAGAGACAGAGATTCAGAAAGAGAGAGACAGAGATTCAGAAAGAGAGAGACAGAGAGATTCAGAAAGAGAGAGACAGAGAGATTCAGAAAGAGAGGGACAGAGAGACAGAGAGAGAAAGACAGAGAAAGACAGAGAGGGACAGCGAGACAGAGAGACAGCGAGAGAGACAGAGACCTGATCAGGGTAAATATCTCCTGCTTCTCTGGTGATGACAATCCTCTCCTCTGGTTTCAGAGATCCCTCCTTTAATCGTCTGGTAGCAAAAAAGGGTGAGTAAGGAATGTGGTACTGGACAGATGGGTTAGTATTATAGGTGTGGTACTGGACAGATGGGTTAGTATTATAGGTGTGGTACTAGACAGATGGGTTAGTATTATAGGTGTGGTACTAGACAGATGGGTTATGGTTAGTATTTTCGGTGTGGTACTGGACAGATGGGTTAGTATTATAGGTGTGGTACTAGACAGATGGGTTAGTATTATAGGTGTGGTACTAGACAGATGGGTTAGTATTATAGGTGTGGTACTAGACAGATGGGTTATGGTTAGTATTATAGGTGTGGTACTAGACAGATGGGTTAGTATTATAGGTGTGGTACTAGACAGATGGGTTAGTATTATAGGTGTGGTACTAGACAGATGGGTTATGGTTAGTATTTTCGGTGTGGTACTGGACAGATGGGTTAGTATTATAGGTGTGGTACTAGACAGATGGGTTATGGTTAGTATTATAGGTGTGGTACTGGACAGATGGGTTAGTATTATAGGTGTGGTACTGGACAGATGGGTTAGTATTATAGGTGTGGTACTGGACAGATGGGTTAGTATTATAGGTGTGGTACTAGACAGATGGGTTATGGTTAGTATTATAGGTGTGGTACTGGACAGATGGGTTATAGTTAGTATTATAGGTGTGGTACTGGACAGATGGGTTATGGTTAGCATTATAGGTGTGGTACTAGAGATATGGGTTAGTATTATAGGTGTGGTACTAGACAGATGGGTTATGGTTAGTATTATAGGTGTGGTACTAGACAGATGGGTTAGTATTATAGGTGTGGTACTAGACAGATGGGTTATGGTTAGTATTATAGGTGTGGTACTAGACAGATGGGTTAGTATTATAGGTGTGGTACTAGACAGATGGGTTAGTATTATAGGTGTGGTACTAGACAGATGGGTTATGGTTAGTATTTTCGGTGTGGTACTGGACAGATGGGTTAGTATTATAGGTGTGGTACTAGACAGATGGGTTATGGTTAGTATTATAGGTGTGGTACTGGACAGATGGGTTAGTATTATAGGTGTGGTACTAGACAGATGGGTTAGTATTATAGGTGTGGTACTAGACAGATGGGTTATGGTTAGTATTATAGGTGTGGTACTGGACAGATGGGTTAGTATTATAGGTGTGGTACTAGACAGATGGGTTATGGTTAGTATTATAGGTGTGGTACTGGACAGATGGGTTAGTATTATAGGTGTGGTACTGGACAGATGGGTTAGTATTATAGGTGTGGTACTGGACAGATGGGTTATGGTTAGTATTATAGGTGTGGTACTGGACAGATGGCTTATGGTTAGTATTATAGGTGTGGTACTAGACAGATGGGTTAGTATTATAGGTGTGGTACTAGACAGATGGGTTAGTATTATAGGTGTGGTACTGGACAGATGGGTTAGTATTATAGGTGTGGTACTGGACAGATGGGTTATGGTTAGTATTATAGGTGTGGTACTAGACAGATGGGTTAGTATTATAGGTGTGGTACTAGACAGATGGGTTAGTATTATAGGTGTGGTACTGGACAGATGGGTTAGTATTATAGGTGTGGTACTAGACAGATGGGTTATGGTTAGTATTATAGGTGTGGTACTAGACAGATGGGTTATGGTTAGTATTATAGGTGTGGTACTAGACAGATGGGTTATGGTTAGTATTATAGGTGTGGTACTAGACAGATGGGTTAATATTATAGGTGTGGTACTAGACAGATGGGTTATGGTTAGTATTATAGGTGTGGTACTAGACAGATGGGTTATGGTTAGTATTTTTGGTGTGGTACTGGACAGATGGGTTAGTATTATAGGTGTGGTACTGGACAGATGGGTTAGTATTATAGGTGTGGTACTGGACAGATGGGTTATGGTTAGTATTATAGGTGTGGTACTAGACAGATGGGTTAGTATTATAGGTGTGGTACTAGACAGATGGGTTAGTATTATAGGTGTGGTACTGGACAGATGGGTTAGTATTATAGGTGTGGTACTAGACAGATGGGTTATGGTTAGTATTATAGGTGTGGTACTAGACAGATGGGTTATGGTTAGTATTATAGGTGTGGTACTAGACAGATGGGTTATGGTTAGTATTATAGGTGTGGTACTAGACAGATGGGTTAATATTATAGGTGTGGTACTAGACAGATGGGTTATGGTTAGTATTATAGGTGTGGTACTAGACAGATGGGTTAATATTATAGGTGTGGTACTAGACAGATGGGTTAGTATTATAGGTGTGGTACTGGACAGATGGGTTATGGTTAGTATTATAGGTGTGGTACTAGACAGATGGGTTAATATTATAGGTGTGGTACTAGACAGATGGGTTAGCATTATAGGTGTGGTACTAGACAGATGGGTTAGTATTATAGGTGTGGTACTGGACAGATGGGTTATGGTTAGTATTATAGATGTGGTACTAGACAGATGGGTTAGTATTATAGGTGTGGTACTGGACAGATGGGTTAGTATTATAGATGTGGTACTGGACAGATGGGTTAGTATTATAGGTGTGGTACTGGACAGATGGGTTATTATTATAGGTGTGGTACTGGACAGATGGGTTAGTATTATAGGTGTGGTACTGGACAGATGGGTTATGGTTAATATTATAGGTGTGGTACTAGACAGATGGGTTATGGTTATTATTATAGGTGTGGTACTAGACAGATGGGTTAGTATTATAGGTGTGGTACTAGACAGATGGGTTAGTATTATAGGTGTGGTACTAGACAGATGGGTTATGGTTATTATTATAGGTGTGGTACTAGACAGATGGGTTAGTATTATAGGTGTGGTACTAGACAGATGGGTTAGTATTATAGGTGTGGTACTAGACAGATGGGTTATGGTTATTATTATAGGTGTGGTACTAGACAGATGGGTTAGTATTATAGGTGTGGTACTGGACAGATGGGTTATGGTTAGTATTATTGATGTGGTACTAGACAGATGGGTTATGGTTAGTATTACTATTTATTTATTCTAAAAAGGAGAGTAGAATTCTAGCGAGGTCAAAAGGGTCGCTAATGAAATGACCCCTGACCTTAGCGTTGTGTGTGGTTGCCGTGGTGCCGTTGGTTTCCGAGGTGATAGTCTGAGCGCTCATCAGAACACCGGGGATAGCGTCACCGTTGGTGTCAGTCACCCTGTCAGAAGTCACGTGACTCGAAATGAGTTTTTATTAGGCACCCAACAGACGTGAATGGAAAGACTACCTGAACCAAGTAGAAACTCATTGTTGCTTTCCTTTTCTCTTCTTCTGCCCAAATGAACACACCTCTGAAGACCCATAGGGATTCGTCTCTGTGTGGACAACAGGAACCTCCTTGGTGGTCGACTCCTCTGCTGGCTCGGGTTTCTGAGAAGAAATAAATAAAAACTGCGAAACTTCACCATTAATTTTGGTATTTTGAATATGTAATTTAGGGATTCATATGTGTGTGTCCTGTTAACTGTAAAATAATAACAGCTTTGTCCTGGAAACAATTTTAAACCCCTAAGTGAACACAAACAAACATAAAAATAAACAATGAAATAGGACAAATACATGCCACATGCTGGAATGTAAAACCCGAGAAACAAAACAGAAATTTGCTTCAGGAATAAAATGTACATTTACAGACCGTATTGAGAGCAAGACAATTAAATAATACAATCTATCAGAAATGGACATGCACTGCAAGTATTCAGACTCATTCACTTTGTCCACATTTTCTTACATTATAGCCTTATTCTAAAATGGATTAAATTGTAAAAAAAAAAACCTTGTCAATCTACACACAAAACCCCATAATGACAAAGCAAAAACAGGTTTTTAGACATTTTTGTAAATGTATAAAACAATAAATAAAATAAAATACCTTATTTACATAAGTATCAGGTATCAAGGTAAGACCCAGATGCAGACTGTGTCGAAGCAACAATGCTTATCACAGCAACAGGGGCAAAGGTACAGGACGGCAGGCAGGCTCAGGGTCAGGCAGAGGTCGGTAATCCAGAAGTGGGGAAAAGGTACAGGACAGTAGGCAGGCTCAGGGTCAGGCAGAGGTTGGTAATCCAGAAGTGGGGAAAAGGTACAGGACGGCAGGCAGGCTCAGGGTCAGGGACAGGCAGAGTGGTCAGGTGGGCAGGTACAGAGTCAAGACAGGCAAAGGTCAAAAACCAGGAGGACGAGAAAAGAGGGACTGGGGAAAAGCAGGTGCTGTCACAAAAACGCTAGCTGCCTTGACAAACAAGACAGTTGGGGAAGATGGGCAACACCTGGAGGGGGCTGGAGACAATCACAAAGACAGGCGAAACAGATCCGGGAGTGGCAGTACCCCCCCACCGCCTCTAGGGGGCGCCACCTGGCGTCCTACCTGGGCACATACCTGGTTGACCGGGGTGCCGGCGGCGGAAGTTGGCGATGAGGGCCGGGTCCAGGATGTCTCTAGCGGGGACCCAGCACCTCCCCTCCGGGCCACAACCCTCCCAGTCAACCAGGTACTGGAAACTCCTACCCCGTGGTCTAACCCTCAGGAGGCGTCTCGCCGTGTAAGCCGGATGGCCATAGACGACACGGGGAGTAGGGGTGGGCCTGGAAATAGAAGACAAAGGGCTGTGAGACATGGGCTTAATTCTAGACACATGGATTGAAAAATGCGGACATGTCAGGGACCATAGTAGGCCACCAAAAGCGCTGTCACACAAAGGCCAGGGTCCAATGGGCACTCAGGTGGCAGGCCAGCCTGGAGGAGTGGGCCCACTCCAGGACTGCAGAGCGGACAGTGTCAGGATCGAACATCTGGTCCACCCCTCCCCCCGCCCGGGATTCAGCTGGGAACACAGTGCCTCACGGACCTGCTTCCCCACTCCCCAGCTGAGTGCCGTCGCCAGGCATGAAGTGGGATGGATGGTCTCGGGTTCCGGGGTAGTAGTCGTGGGGCTATAGCGTCGGGACAGTGCATCCGGCTTGACATTCTTGGATCCCGGCCGGTATGAGAGGGAGAAGTTGAACAGTGTGAACAGCAAGGCCCATTTGGCTTGCCTGGAGTTGAGGCTTGCCTGGAGTGGTGCGGAGATACTCCAGCTTCTTGTGGTCAGTCAACACGATGAACGGATGTTCCGCCCCCTCCAGCTAGTGCCTCCATTCCTCCAATGCCATCTTCACCGCAAGAAGCTCACAATTCCCCACATCGTAGTTCCTTTCCGTGGCGTTGAGGCGATGGGAGAAGAAGGCGCAGGAATGTAGCTTGAGGTCAAGGGCAGCACGCTGGGACAAGACAACCCCCACTCCGACATCTGAAGCATCGGCCTCCACCACAAACTGACGGGAAGGGTCCGGATGAACCAAGATGGGAGCTGTGGTGAAGCGATGTTTGAGGTCCCGGAACGCCCGGTCAGCAGCTGGAGACCATGTGAACGGAACCTTGGGTGAGGTGAGTGCTGATAGGGGGGAAGCCAGGATGCTGTAACCCCGGATAAAGCAACGATAGAAGTTGGCGAACCCCAGGAAACATTGCAGCTGCACCGTGGATGTAGGCTGAGGCCAATCCATCACTGCTCTCACCTTCCTGGGATCCATCTGGACACTCCCAACAAAGATGATGTAACCCAGAAAGGGATGGTGAAGCGATGGAACTCGCACTTCTCTGCCTTGACAAACAGCTGATTCTCCAGAAGGCGTTGAAGGACCAGCTGGACGTGGAGCAAGTGTTCTTGAGGGGAGCGGGAGAAGACGAGGATGTCATCAATGTAGACGAAGATGAACCGGTTCAACATTTCACGGAGAATACCATTCACCAGAGCCTGGAACACAGCAGGGGCATTGGTGAGTTCAAAGGGCATGACCAAATACTCGTGGTGGCCACTGGCTGTGTTGAAGGAGGTCTTCCACTCATCCCCTTCTGGTATCTGCACCAGGTGGTAGGCGTTCCGTAAATCCAGCTTGGAAAACATAGTGGCCACCTGGAGCAGCTCGAAGGTCGAGGAGATGAGTGGTAGCGGGTAACGGTTCTTAACTGTAATGTCATTGAGTCCCTACTAGTCAATGCATGGGCGCAGGGTCTTGTCCTTTTTCTCCACGAAGAAGAACCCTGAGCCGGCGGGAGAGGAAGAGGGACGGATAAATCCAGCAGCTAGGGAGTCCCCAATGTAGGTCTCTAGCAGCATACCACCCTGCATACCACCACTGGCTTGCTTCTGAAGCTAAGCAGGGCTGGTCCTGGTCAGTTCCTGGATGGGAGACCAGATGCTGCTGGAAGTGGTGTGGAAGGGCCAGTAGGAGGCACTCTTTCCTCTTTCCTCTGGTCTAAAAAAATATCCCAATGCCCTAGGGCAGTGATTGGGGACACTGCCCTGTGTAGGGTGCCGTCTTTCGGATGGGACGTTAAACGGGTGTCCTGACTCTCTGAGGTCATTAAAGATCCCATGGCACTTATCGTAAGAGTAGGGGTGTGAACCCAGGTGTCCTGGCTAAATTCTCAATCTGGCCCTCAAACCATCACGGTCACCTAACAATCCCCAGTTTACAATTGGCTCAATCATCCCCCTCCTCTCCCCTGTAACTATTCCCCAGGTTGTTGCTGCAAATGAGAACGTGTTCTCAGTCAACTTACCTGGTAAAATAATGGATAAATTAAAATAAAATAAATAGCCTTGGTCTCCGGTCCCGGCAGAGAGTACAGATGTCCGCGGGGTGGCGTGGTGCTAGGGAGAAGGTCAATCCCGCAGTCATAGGGTTGGTGAGGTGGAAGTGATATGGCCTTGCTGAACACCTCCCGGAGGTCCTAGTACTCCGGAGAGGTCTGGGGCACTTTCCGAGCCCCCAGGAAGACATCCCGGGGCAGGTTGTGCTGACTTTAGGCAATGGGCGTGGCAGAATGGGCTTCAGCCCATGATGGCACCAGTAGACCAGGGTAGCGTCCAAAAAGCTTTCATCGTCCCCAGAGTCAACGAGAACCCAGAAATATTTGGACTGGTCTCCCCACAGCAGAATGGCATGAAAAGGGGTGTGAGCAGGGGAAGCAGGAACGTTCTCCATATGGCCCACGAGAATACTTGCTCCTACTGGTGAGCCTGGTTTCTTTAAAGGACAAGAGGACACAAAATGACCAAGAGTCCCGCAATACAGACAACTCTTCGTGTCGATCCTGTATTGCCGTTCTGCTGTTGACAGCCCAGCTCTGCATAGTGGCATATGCTCAGGAACTGGTGATTCTCCCTCTGTCGTTCCCGTAATTGCCCATCGATACGGATGGTCAAAGTGATGAGGCAATCGAGCTCCCGGGCTGCAAGCTTGTCCTTGACCTCCTCTGAGATGCCATGCAGGAACATATCGAACAGTGCCTCTTGATTCCAAGCACTCTCCACTGCCAACGTGCCAAAAGTATTTAGTCAGCCACCAATTGTGCAAGTTCTCCCACTTAAAAAGATGAGAGAGGCCTGTAATTTTCATCATAGGTACACTTAAACTATGACAGACAAAATCCAGAAAATCACATTGTAGGATTTTTTATGAATTTATTTGCAAAGTATGGTGGAAAATAAGTATTTGGTCAATAACAAATGACAGAGGTCAAACATTTTCTGTAAGTCTTCACAAGGACTGACTCTACAGTCGCTACTGACGCTGACTCTACAGTCACTACTGACTCTGACTCTACAGTCACTACTGACTCTGACTCTACAGTCACTACTGACCCTGACTCTACAGTCACTACTGACTCTGACTCTACATTCACTACTGGCTCTGACTCTACATTCACTACAGACTCTGACTCTACAGTCACTACTGACTCTGACTCTACATTCACTACTGGCTCTGACTCTACATTCACTACAGACTCTGACTCTACAGTCACTACTGACTCTGACTCTACAGTCACTACTGACTGACTCTACAGTCACTACTGACTCTGACTCTACATTCACTACTGGCTCTGACTCTACATTCACTACAGACTCTGAGTCTACAGTCACTACTGACCCTGACTCTACAGTAACTACTGACCCTGACTCTACAGTCACTACTGACCCTGACTCTACAGTAACTACTGACCCTGACTCTACAGTAACTACTGACCCTGACTCTACAGTCACTACTGACCCTGACTCTACAGTCACTACTGACCCTGACTCTACAGTCACTACTGACCCTGACTCTACAGTAACTACTGACCCTGACTCTACAGTCACTACTGACCCTGACTCTACAGTCACTACTGACCCTGACTCTACAGTCACTACTGACCCTGACTCTACAGTCACTACTGACCCTGACTCTACAGTAACTACTGACCCTGACTCTACAGTCACTACTGACCCTGACTCTACAGTCACTACTGACCCTGACTCTACATTCACTACTGACCCTGACTCTATAGTCACTACTGACCCTGACTCTACAGTCACTACTGGCTCTGACTCCACAGTCACTACTGACCCTGACTCTACAGTAACTACTGACCCTGACTCTACAGTCACTACTGACCCTGACTCTACAGTCACTACTGGCTCTGACTCTACAGTAACTACTGACCTTACAGTCAACACTGGTTCTGGCTACTTAAGAGGCGATTTCTGATTCTGCCACTGTGTCTGCCGTGAGTACTGGCTCTAACTGTGCTTCTGCCGTCTGTGATTCCGCATCGACTATCGACTCTGGCTGTGCCTTTACAATCAGTACAGGTTCTGCCTTTTACAGTCAACGGTTTGGGCTGTACATGTGACGTACATCTCTGTCTGTGGGTCTGTAGTCACTGTGACTCAGCGGTAACTACAGACCAGGGTTCCCAACCGGGGGTCCGCGGGGGTTTTATTCAAAACGTTTTTGGGGAACATAAAGGACTATAAAACACCAATAAATCAGCTCCAATTGATTTTAATTTAGGAAATATGTTCCCCAAGTATTCCCACGTACAAATGGAAGAACGGTTTGAAACGGTTATGGTTTAGTCAAACCAGGGTAGCCTAGTGGTTAGAGCGTTGGGCTAGTAACCGAAAGGTTGCAAGTTCAAAACCCCCAAGCTGACAAGGTACAAATCTGTCGTTCTGCCCCTGAACAGGCAGTTAATCCACTGTTCCTAGGCCGTCATTGAAAATAAGAATTTATTCTTAACTGACTTCCCTAGTTAAATAAAGGTCAAATAAAAAATCTGTTTGGGCTTCTTCTGGTCAATTTGCTACAAATCTACTAATTATTTGTCATTCTATTCGGGCCCCCAGACCATCAAACTCAATTTAAAAACAAAAAAAGAGAGATATTCACCGTAGGTGCTGTCTCAGGTGCTTCTTGGCTCCATCCTGTCTCCTCCTCCTCTCCAGCTGAGCTCTGTGAGGGACAAGAGTGCTGTCATGTTACTGGACCTCTTGGTAGAATCACAGTAGCTGACCTTACAGTAAAGACACATTTAACAAAAGGCGATCTTTAACACACCTGTTGAGAAAGCAGGCTCATTAAAACTGATTTAGCACAATGGATATTAGAAGAGCTTCTAAAAATATATATCTTGTTTTTCCTGGGAAACAACATGACTGATGCGGCTGACGTTTCTATGATGACCAGAGAGCAGTGGTCACCGTGGTAACAGAGGAGAGGACCCATCCCAGCGAAGACTGATGGACAGACAGGGAGAAAGGGAGTGAGGAGAGGAGAGAGAGAGAGAAAGAGGGAGATAGGTGAGAGAGAAGGGGAGAGAGAAGGAGAGAGAAGGGGAGAGAGAAGGAGTGAGAGGAGAGATAGAAGGGGAGAGCGAAGGGGAGAGAGGAGAGAAGGAAAGATAGGAGAGAGAGAAAGGGGAGAGGAGAGAGAGAAGGAGAGGGAGGAGAGAGAAAAGGAGAGAGGAGAGATAGAAGGGGAGAGAAGGAGAGATAGAAGAAGAGACATAAGGGGAGATAGGAGAGATAGAAGGAGAAAGAGAAGGACAGAGAAAAGGAGAGGAAGGAGAGAGCGAAGGAGAGATAGAAGGGGAGAGAGAAGGAGCGAGAGGACAGATAGAAGGGGAGAGAGGAGAGAGAAGGAGAAAGAGAAGGGGAGCGAGAAGGAGTGAGAGGAGAGATAGAAGGGGAGAGCGAAGGGGAGAGAGGAGAGAAGGAGAGAGAGAAGGAGAGAGAAGAGAGAGAAAGGGGAGAGGAGAGAGAGAAGGAGAGGGAGGAGAGAGAAGAGGAGAGAGGAGAGATAGAAGGGGAGAGAAGGAGAGATAGAAGAAGAGACAAGGGGAGATAGGAGAGATAGAAGGGGAGAGAAGGAGAAAGAGAAGGACAGAGAAAAGGAGAGAAAGGAGAGAGCGAAGGAGAGATAGAAGGGGAGAGAGAAGGAGCGAGAGGAGAGATAGAAGGGGAGAGCGAAGGGGAGAGAGGAGAGAAGGAGAGAGAGAAGGAGAGAGAAGAGAGAGAAAGGGGAGAGGAGAGAGAGAAGGAGAGGGAGGAGAGAGAAGAGGAGAGAGGAGAGATAGAAGGGGAGAGAAGGAGAAAGAGAAGGACAGAGAAAAGGAGAGAAAGGAGAGAGCGAAGGAGAGATAGAAAGGGAGAGAGAAGGAGCGAGAGGAGAGATAGAAGGGGAGAGCGAAGGGGAGAGAGGAGAGAAGGAGAGAGAGAAGGAGAGAGAAGAGAGAGAAAGGGGAGATGAGAGAGAAGGAGAGGGAGTACAGATAGAAGAGGAGAGAGGAAAGATGGAAGGGGAGAGAAGGAGAGGGAGGAGAGATAGAAGAGGAGAGAGAAGGGGAGAGAGGAGAGATAGAAGAAGAGACATAAGGGGAGAGAAGGAGAAAGAGGAGAGATAGAAGGGGTGAGAGAAGGAGAAAGAGAAGGACAGAGAAAGGAGAGAGAGGAGAGAGCGAAGGAGAGATAGAAGGGGAGAGAGGAGAGAAAGGGGAGAGCGAAGGGGAGAGAGGAGAGAAGGAGAGAGAAGAGAGAGAAAGGGGAGAAGAGAGAGAGAAGGAGAGGGAGGAGAGATAGAAGAGGAGAGAAGGGGAGAGATGAGAGATAGAAGGGGAGAGGAGAAGGAGAGAGAGAAGGAGAGTCAGAACTAACACCGAGAGGAAATCAGGAAGATAATATACATGTATACTGAACGTTACAGATAGGAATGAGAAAGAGGAGAGGAAAGAGATTTTTCTCATACAATATAGACCCATACAATGTTTCTGGGGGCATTCAATAGCGTTTAGAGGTTTGACGAGGTGCACTGTGGGAAAAGCCGCAGTAATGGCAAAAGGCCAGGGAGAGATAACACTTCTAGTGTATGATGTCATTGCTTCAAGACTGGTAACACCTGAGGGAAACAAAATGGTGCTGAGCAGCAGAACAGTCCAGACAAAAAGAGAAAGTATTTTACTCTAGCTACCCGCCTGACTAGGAATCTACAAGATGCAGTACATTACGCATTAGATACAGTAACCATTAGATACAGTACAGTCAGCATTATATGCAGTACATTACGCATTAGATACAGTAACCATTAGATACAGTAACCATTAGATACAGTAACCATTAGATACAGCAACCATTAGATACAGTAACCATTAGATACAGTACATTACGCATTAGATACAGTAACCATTAGATACAGTAACCATTAGATACAGTACATTACGCATTAGATACAGTAACCATTAGATACAGTACATTACGCATTAGATACAGTAACCATTAGATACAGTAACCATTAGATACAGTACATTACGCGTTAGATACAGTAACCATTAGATACAGTAACCATTAGATACAGTACATTACGCATTAGATACAGTAACCATTAGATACAGTAACCATTAGATACAGTACATTACGCATTAGATACAGTAACCATTAGATACAGTACATTACGCATTAGATACAGTAACCATTAGATACAGTAACCATTAGATACAGTAACCATTAGATACAGTACATTACGCATTAGATACAGTAACCATTAGATACAGTACATTACGCATTAGATACAGTAACCATTAGATACAGTAACCATTAGATACAGTAACAATTAGATACAGTGCAGTAAGCATTAGATACAGTGCAGTAACCATTAGATACAGTGACCATTAGATACAGTAACCATTAGATACAGTAACCATTATATACAGTTCAGTAAGCATTAGATACAGTGCAGTAACCATTAGATACAGTAACCATTAGATACAGTGCAGTAACCATTAGATACAGTAACCATTAGATACAGTGCAGTAAGCATTAGATACAGTAACCATTAGATACAGTGCAGTAACCATTAGATACAGTAAGCATTAGATACAGTAACCATTAGATACAGTGCAGTAACCATTAGATACAGTAAGCATTAGATACAGTAACCATTAGATACAGTGCAGTAACCATTAGATACAGTGCAGTAACCATTAGATACAGTAACCATTAGATACAGTACATTACGCATTAGATACAGCAACCATTCGATACAGTAACCATTAGATACAGTAACTATTAGATACAGTACATTACGCATTAGATACAGCAACCATTCGATACAGTAACCATTAGATACAGTAACCATTAGATACAGTAACCATTAGATACAGTAACCATTACATACAGTGCAGTAACCATTAGGTACAGTAACCATTACATACAGTGCAGTAACCATTAGGTACAGTAACCATTAGATACAGTGCAGTAACCATTAGAGACAGTGCAGGAACCATTAGGTACAGTAACCATTACATACAGTGCAGTAACCATTAGAGACAGTGCAGGAACCATTAGGTACAGTAACCATTAGATACAGTGCAGTAACCATTAGATACAGTAACCATTAGATACAGTAACCATTAGATACAGTGCAGTAACCATTAGATACAGTGCAGTAACCATTAGATACAGTAACCATTAGATACAGTACATTACGCATTAGATACAGCAACCATTAGATACAGTGCAGTAACCATTAGATACAGCAACCATTAGATACAGTAACCATTAGATACAGTAACGATTACATACAGTGCAGTACAAGCACAAGCATTTCGCTACACTCGCATTAACATCTGCTAACCATGTGTATGTGACAAATAGAATTTGATTTGATTTGATTTAGTAAGCATTAGATACAGTACAGTAAGCATTAGATACAGTACAGTAACCATTAGATACAGTACAGTAAGCATTAGATACAGTAACCATTAGATACAGTACAGTAAGCATTAGATACAGTGCAGTAAGCATTAGACAGTAACCATTAGATACAGTAACCATTAGATACAGTACATTACGCATTAGATACAGTACAGTAAGCATTGGATACAATAACCATTAGATACAGCACAGTAAGCATTATATACAGTGCGGTAACCATTAGATACAGTAACCATTAGATACAGTAACCATTAGATACAGTAACCATTAGATACAGTGCAGTAACCATTAGATACAGTAACCATTAGATACAGTAACCATTAGATACAGTGCAGTAAGCATTCGATACAGTAACCATTAGATACAGTAACCATTAGATACAGTAACCATTAGATACAGTGCAGTAAGCATTCGATACAGTAACCATTAGATACAGTAACCATTAGATACAGTGAAGTAACCATTAGATACAGTAACCATTAGATACAGTAACCATTAGATACAGTGCAGTAAGCATTCGATACAGTAACCATTAGATACAGTGCAGTAAGCATTAGATAGAGTGCAGTAAGCATTAGATAGAGTGCAGTAACCATTAGATGCAGTAACCATTAGAAACAGTACATTATGCATTAGATACAGTACAGTAAGCATTAGATACAGTGCAGTAACCATTAGATAAAGTAACCATTAGATACAGTAACCATTAGATACAGTAACCATTAGATACAGTAACCATTAGATACAGGAACCGTTAGATACAGTACAGTACGCATTAGATACAGTAACCATTAGATACAGTAACCATTAGATACAGTGCAGTAACCATTAGAGACAGTGCAGGAACCATTAGATACAGTAACCATTAGATACAGTAAGCATTAGATACAGTGCAGTAAGCATTAGATACAGTAACCATTAGATACAGTTCAGTAAGCATGAGATACAGTACATTACGCATTAGATACAGTAACCATTAGATACAGTACATTACACATTAGATACAGTAACCATTAGATACAGTAACCATTAGATACAGTACATTACGCATTAGATACAGTAACCATTAGATACAGTAACCATTAGATACAGTAACCATTAGATACAGTAACCATTAGATACAGTAACCATTAGATACAGTACATTATGCATTAGATACAGTAACCATTAGATACAGTAACCATTAGATACAGTACATTACGCATTAGATACAGTAACCATTAGATACAGTAACCATTAGATACAGTACATTACGCATTAGATACAGTACAGTAAGCATTAGATACAGTAACCATTAGATACAGTAACCATTAGATACAGTAACCATTAGATACAGTACATTACGCATTCGATACAGTAACCATTATATACAGTAACCATTAGATACAGTACATTACGCATTAGATACAGTACAGTAAGCATTAGATACAGTAACCATTAGATACAGTAACCATTAGATACAGTAACCATTAGATACAGTGCAGTAAGCATTAGATACAGTACAGTAAGCCTTAGATACAGTACCCATTAGATACAGTAACCATTAGATACAGTAAGCATTAGATACAGTAACCATTAGATACAGTTACCATTAGATACAGTAAGCATTAGATACAGTAACCATTAGATACAGTACATTACGCATTAGATACAGTACATTACATATTAGAGACAGTAACCATTAGATACAGTACAGTAACCATTAGATACAGTAACCATTAGATACAGTACAGTAACCATTAGATACAGTACAGTAAGCATTAGATACAGTAACCATTAGATACAGTACAGTAACCATTAGATACAGTACAGTAAGCATTAGATACAGTAAGCATTAGATACAGTAACTATTAGATACAGTAACCATTAGATACAGTGCAGTAACCATTAGATACAGTAACCATTAGATACAGTAACCATTAGATACAGTAACTATTAGATACAGTAACCATTAGATACAGTAACCATTAGATACAGTAACCATTAGATACAGTGCAGTGAGCATTAGATACAGTAACCAATAGATACAGTGCAGTAAGCATTAGATACAGTTACCATTAGATACAGTACAGTCAGCATGAGACTTTCTAAGGTCTTCGAAAGCCAAGTCAACAAACGGATCATCGACCATTTCGAATCCCACCGTACCTTCTCCGCTATGCAATCTGGTTTCAGAGCTGGTCATGGGTGCACCTCAGCCACGCTCAAGGTTCTAAACGATATTATAACCGCCATCGATAAGAGACATTACTGTGCAGCCGTATTCATCGACCTGGCCAAGGCTTTCGACTCTGTCAATCATCGCATTCTTATTGGCAGACTCAACAGCCTTGGTTTCTCAAATGATTGCCTCGCCTGGTTCACCAACTACTTCTCTGATAGAGTTCAGTCTCTATGGGGGTGCCACAGGGTTCAATTCTCGGACCGACTCTCTTCTCTGTATACATCAATGATGTCGCACTTGCTGCTGGCTATTCTCTGATCCACCTCTACGCAGACGACACCATTCTGTATACTTCTGGCCCTTCTAACAACCCTCCAGACGAGCTTCAATGCCATACAACACTCCTTCGTTGGCCTCCAACTGCTCTTAAATGGAAGTAAAACTAAATGCATGCTCTTCAACCGATCGCTGCCCGCACAACAAATTGCAAATATCACTGAAGCTGGAGTCTTATATCTCCCTCACTAACTTTAAGCATCAGCTGTCAGAGCAGCTTACCGATCACTGCACCTGTACACAGACCATCTATAAATAGCCCATCCAACTACCTCATCCCCATATTGTTATTTTTTTTCCCTTTGCACCCCAGTATCTCTACTTACATTCATCTTCTGTCTATCACTCCAGTGTTTAATTGCTAAATTGTCATTATTTTGCCACTCTGGCCTATTTATTGCCTTACCACCCTAATCTTACTACATTTGCACACACTGTACATAGATTTTTCTATTGTGTTATTGACTGTACGTTTGTTTGTGTGTAACTCTGTGTTGTTGTTTTTGTCGCACTGCTTTGCTTTATCTTGGCCAGGTCGCAGTTGTAAATGAGAACTTGTTCTCAACTGGCCTACCTGGTTAAATATAAAGGTGTTCTCAACTAGCCTACCTGGTTAAATAAAGGTGAAATAAAAAATAAATAAATAAATAAAATGGACTCCCAATCACAGCCGGTTGTGATACAGCCTGGAAACGAACCAGGGTCTGTAGTAACGCCTCTAGCACTGAGATGCAGTGCCTTAGATCACTGCTCCACCTGGGAGCCCCAGTGCAGTAAGCTTTAGGTACAGTAAGCTTTAGATACAGTAAGCTTGAGATAGAGTGCAGTAAGGTTTAGATACAGTAAGCTTTACATACAGTAATATTTAGATACAGTAAGCTTGAGATACAGTAAGCTTGAGATAGAGTGCAGTAAGGTTTAGATACAGTACGCTTTAGATACAGCAATCTTTAGATAGAGTAAGCTTGAGATATAGTAAGCTTGAGATAGAGTGCAGTAATGTTTAGATACAGTAAGCTTTAGATACAGTAATCTTTAGATACAGTAAGCTTGAGATACAGTAAGCTTGAGATAGAGTGCAGTAATGTTTAGATACAGTAAGCTTCAGATACAGTGCAGTAAGCATTAGATACAGTGCAGTAAGCATTAGACACAGTGCAGTAAGCATTAGATACAGTGCAGTAAGCATTAGACACAGTGCAGTAAGCATTAGATACAGTGCAGTAAGCTTCAGATACAGTGCAGTAAGCTTTAGATACAGTAAGCTTTAGATAGAGTGCAGTAAGCATCAGATACAGCAACCATTAGATACAGTGCAGTAAGCATTAGATACAGTGCAGTAAGCATCAGATAGAGTGCAGTAAGCATTAGACACAGCACAGTAAGCTTTAGAGCCATCAACAAAACCAAACAACCCAAAGCACGTGTCAAAAATGAAGCAAAGCTTTGAGAGCAACAGAAAGCTGTGGCTGCAGTCGGCAGATAAACGAGCACTCGGCAGAGAAACGAGCACGTACAGCATGTTTGACGGTCTAGCCATGCAGGGCATTTACTGTACACTGGCTGGAGCATCGCTGGTGGAGGGGGGGGGGGGGGGGGGGGGGGCAGTGGTGGGGGGGGGGGGGGGGGTGCAGCAGGTAGGAAGTGAAGGAGGAGGCAGCTTGTATTGTTTTACATACAGTACCATGGCTCGAGATCCAGGCGATGGTTTGGTGTCAAATTGACCGTTGGCGAAGCTCGACTGTGACAGGTCGCTCCGGGCTTCGTCCAAGCCGCGCGACTCATCTCTCTGTAGTGGTGCGTCCTGGGTAATCCGGTCCAAGTCTGTCGCCTCCTCACGTGACACGCTGGCGACCTCTGACCTTTCATCTGTCTTTGTGATGACCACAGAGGAATACGGAGCTTCAGTCTTCTGAAGTGTGTTAACGTCACTCATCTTCAGTGAGTTAATACCACACAATTCGTCTTCAGTCTCAGTCTGGTTTAAGTTAAGTGTCTCGTTGCTGGTCTCCATAGACGTGGTCTTAGCATCTACCTCACCGCCAGTCTCTTCTTCATTCAAGGTGAATTGGGTATCGTTCTCCTTCGGTCGGGTCAGACCGTCTCCAACGTCATCCTCCTTGATGGAAAGACTCCCCCCTCCTTCATCCTGGTCGGTGAAGGTTGCGCCGTTATCCATCTGGTCACCGGCGTCCATCTTGTCTTCAGACTCCATTTCCCTCAGGATGATGAGTGTTCCTCTCTTGTCTAAGATGGCCGTAGAGACTTCCTGTCTGACTGTCCCTGGACTGATATTTAGCTCTGGAGACAACGGTGATTTCTTTCCTTCTCCGTCCTCTTTTTCTTCGTCCGTCTCTCTGTCCATCCTGGTGATGTCCTCCAAGGTGTCCTCCAGAGTCATCAGGCAACTCCCCTGTGCTCCAGCAGTCTCCGCCCCCACCATAAAATCACTAGGGTCCACCATGCCTGGCTTGTCTGTAGCCTATCAGGGAGAGACTTGGCTTACAGTGACCACACAGACAAAATGAGATACACAGAGACACACACAGAGACACACACACAGAAACACACAGAGACACACACAGGGACACACAGAGACACACAGAGAGACACACAGAGACACACACAGAGACACACACAGAGACACACACAGAAACACACAGAGAGACACACAGAGAGACACACAGACACAAGGACAGATGGAGACACAGACAGACAGACCTACATACTATACACATACTAGGTTGAGACTTAGCTACAGTGACCACACAGACACACGGAGTGACACGTACACACGTACACACACACGGACTGTCTTACCTCAATGGCATTAGCTTGTACCTCCTGCTGCATCTCTTCCTCAGCAGCAGGAACCTCCTCTGGCTCCTACAGAGAAAACACAGTTATATATGATATAGAATTCAGACAATACAACAGGCATTCAGTCTCCACGGGTTCGTGTTGTAAGTAGTATCCATGTAAGTGTCCGGTTCTGTTCTTCTGCAGCTTAATACCCCCTGACCATGTGGCCATTCCTTTTTTTTGTGTGTAGAAAACACGACCCGTCTAACTGCTCTCCTTAAAACACCCGCCCGCTTAACCCAGAAAGCTAGCTGCACCAATGTGTCAGAGGAAACACCGTTCAACTGGCGACCGGGGTCAGCCTGCAGGCACCCGGGCCGCCACAAGGAGTCGCTAGAGCGCGATGAGCCAAGTAACCCGGACGACGCCGGGCCAAACCCTCCCGTTACCCGGACGACGCCGGGCCAAACCCTCCCGTAACCCGGACGACGCCGGGCCAAACCCTCCCGTTACCGGGACGACGCTGGGCCAAACCCTCCCGTAACCGGGACGACGCTGGGCCAAACCCTCCCGTAACCCGGACAACGCTGGGACAAATGTGCGCCGTTCTATGGGACTCCTGACCACGGCCAGTTGTGGCACAGCCCGGGAATGAACCCGGGTCTGTAGTAATGCCTCTAGCACTGCGATGTAGTGCTTTAGACCGCTGTGCCACTTGGTCCATTCCTGCTCATGCGGGGGGAAACTCAGGAACCCAGGACCCTCCATGCAGTTAGCTATTAGTCCAGCCTGGCTTTTTATGTCCTTCGTGTGCAGTGGTTCACTCCTTGGAGGGAGCGATAACAGTCCTCCTACCTGGGACCGTACTCCTGTCACAGCCAGGGTACCCATGCAGTTATCTAGTCCCACCCTACAGCTTATGTTCATCTTACGGATTTCCTCTGATTCTCTGAGAGAGAGAGAGGGCTGTATATCCATGCAGTGCACCACTACCCATTCAGTTATCTAAGCCACCCTCGCTCGTCTCTTACATCTGCTGGGGTGTGTACTGTCACATACACACACACACACACACACACACACACACACACACACACACACACACACACACACACACACACACACACACACACACACACACACACACACACACACACACACACACACACACACACACACACACCAGTCTTCTGAAGTGCTGCCATGGGATAAGAAAAGTCTCTTCTCCTACCTAAGACCAGACTTCAGTCTGACTCGGTCCCAACCAGCCATGCGGTTATTCTTATACTCCCCCCTCTCTAGAACCTGGATCTTACTGGTGGGTCCTGTCGGGTGTCTAGTGGTTCAATCATAGGTGCCTCCTCCACTCCCCCGCTGTGGGAGCGTGCTGGAGAAGACGTGGACAGTCTCTTCAGTCCCGGGGCGTCAGCACCGCCTGGTATCTCTAGGAAGGAGCTGATGTCTCTCTGGTGCTTCGCCTTCTCCTCCAACTCTTCTGTGTCCTGAACCACCAACCAGAGAGCAGGATACAAGGACGTGAGGTGCTGGTCGACCAATAACCAAGCAGAATGCAAGCAGGCAGGGAGTAGGGTAGGTGGTTATTAGGCAGGCGGGACAAGGGTCGGGAGACTTTGTTTTGTGTTTTCTATTGAATCTTTGAGTGGTGTTTTGTGTTTTCTATTGAATCTTTGATTGTCTAAGATGTGGTGAAGATATATCTGACTAGTAGTTTATGTTTATTGAACATAATATTGTCGTCTTGTTTTGTTCTTCACAGCAGCAGAACGTCATGCTAAATGCATCATGTGTTTGGTTTTGTCGACCATGTGTTTGGTTTTGTCGACCAACCTCTAACATGAGAAAAAACGTTCTCTCCTTTAATTCGCCTCATGAAACTGTACTGGGAAAACACCAGGGGATCCATAAGCAACATTATGTTGTGTCTAGTGCTTTATACCAGGCCTATACAGTACATAGTAGATAGAGGGTAGGTGAGTTTTGTCCTCTAAGGCTGTGGATCAAATAATGGTCAGAATGAACTCGTCCTTAGTTGCTACCAACATTTGTAGCCAACAAGGCAACATAAAACACGCAACCTGATTCCTCAACAAAACTGCACCAACAGAAAATGAGATGTTATTGAATAATGCGCGATGTGGCCAAGCATCCTGATTGGTTGCATCACCGCCTGGTACGGCAACTGCTCGGCCCATGACCGTGGGGGCACTACGGAGGGTAGTGAGTACGGCCCAGTACGTCACTGGGGCCAAGCTTCCTGCCATCCAGGACCTCTATACCAGGCGGTGTCAGAGGAAAGCCCTAAAAATTGTCAAAGACTCCAGCCACCCTAGTCATAGACTGTTCTCTCTGCTTCCGCACGGCAAGCGGTACCGGAGGGCCAAGTCTACGTCCAAAAGGCTCCTTAACAGCTTCCACCCCCAAGCCATAAGACTGCTGAACAATTAATCAAATGGCCACCCAGACTATTTACATTGCCCCCCCCCCCCTCTCTTTACACCACTGCTACTCTCTGTTGTTATCATCTATACATAGTGACTTTAATAACTCTACCTACATGTTCATATTACCTCCATCACCTCGACTAACCAGACTACATAGTCTCTCTGTTATCATCTATACATAGTGACTTTAATAACTCTACCTACACGTACATATTACCTCCATCACCTCGACTAACCAGACTACATAGTCTCTCTGTTATCATCTATACATAGTGACTTTAATAACTCTACCTACATGTACATATTACCTCCATCACCTCGACTAACCAGACTACATAGTCTCTCTGTTATCATCTATACATAGTGACTTTAATAACTCTACCTACATGTTCATATTACCTCCATCACCTCGACTAACCAGACTACATAGTCTCTCTGTTATCATCTATACATAGTGACTTTAATAACTTTACATACATGTTCATATTACCTCCATCACCTCGACTAACCAGACTATATAGTCTCTCTGTTATCATCTATACATAGTGACTTTAATAACTTTACATACATGTTCATATTACCTCCATCACCTCGACTAACCAGACAATATAGTCTCTCTGTTGATGTCATCTATACATAGTGACTTTAATAACTCTACCTACACGTTCATATTACCTCCATTACCTCGACTAACCAGACTACATAGTCTCTCTGTTATCATCTATACATAGTGACTTTAATAACTCTACCTACACGTTCATATTACCTCCATTACCTCGACTAACCAGACAATATAGTCTCTCTGTTATCATCTATACATAGTGACTTTAATAACTCTACCTACATGTACATATTACCTCCATCACCTCGACTAACCAGACTACATAGTCTCTCTGTTATCATCTATACATAGTGACTTTAATAACTCTACCTACATGTACATATTACCTCCATCACCTCGACTAACCAGACTACATAGTCTCTCTGTTATCATCTATACATAGTGACTTTAATAACTCTACCTACATGTTCATATTACCTCCATCACCTCGACTAACCAGACTACATAGTCTCTCTGTTATCATCTATACATAGTGACTTTAATAACTCTACCTACACGTTCATATTACCTCAATTACCTCGACTAACCAGACAATATAGTCTCTCTGTTGATGTCATCTATACATAGTGACTTTAATAACTCTACCTACACGTTCATATTACCTCCATTACCTCGACTAACCAGACTACATAGTCTCTCTGTTATCATCTATACATAGTGACTTTAATAACTCTACCTACACGTTCATATTACCTCCATTACCTCGACTAACCAGACAACATAGTCTCTCTGTTATCATCTATACATAGTGACTTTAATAACTCTACCTACATGTACATATTACCTCCATCACCTCGACTAACCAGACTACATAGTCTCTCTGTTGTCATCTATACATAGTGACTTTAATAACTCTACCTACATGTACATATTACCTCCATTACCTCGACTAACCAGACTACATAGTCTCTCTGTTATCATCTATACATAGTGACTTTAATAACTCTACCTACATGTACATATTACCTCAATTACCTCGACTAACCAGACTATATAGTCTCTCTGTTATCATCTATACATAGTGACTTTAATAACTCTACCTTCATGTTCATATTACCTCCATCACCTCGACTAACCAGACTATATAGTCTCTCTGTTATCATCTATACATAGTGACTTTAATAACTCTACCTACATGTACATATTACCTCCATCACCTCGACTAACCAGACTATATAGTCTCTCTGTTGTTGTCATCTATACATAGTGACTTTAATAACTCTACCTACATGTACATATTACCTCCATCACCTCGACTAACCAGACTACATAGTCTCTCTGTTATCATCTATACATAGTGACTTTAATAACTCTACCTACATGTACATATTACCTCAATTACCTCGACTAACCAGACAATATAGTCTCTCTGTTGATGTCATCTATACATAGTGACTTTAATAACTCTACCTACACGTTCATATTACCTCCATTACCTCGACTAACCAGACTACATAGTCTTGCTATTGTTATTTTACTGATGCTCTTTAATTATTTGTTACTTTTTATTTCTTATTCTTATAATATATATTTTTTAACTGCATTGTTGGTTAAAGGGCCCGCTCTACACCTGCGGTATTCGGTGCGAATGTGACTAATACCATTTTGATTTGATGTGGCCAAGCACAAACATCTAGATGTATGCATATCAAACTGAACGATCGTTTAACTGAAACTCTAAGCCGTTGTGACAGTATGTATGTGGAGGCAGCAGCAGGCCATGCTAGATTAGACAGGACAAGACGTAGGAGCTTATGGTCCATCATGTGAAGCAGAGAGCTGGACCACGTATATAGAGAGATGTCGCGGCTCCATCTATTGGCTCTGACCAGCAGTATCGAGCTGGTGGTCATGACGATGAAACACAGAGTACCTGCGTCTTCTTTTCAGAGTAGTCCTCCTCTGGCTCCGACTGACAGCAGAAAGAACGGACGACACAACAGAGAGAGGGCGGGAGGGGGGAGGGAGGGGGGAGGGGGGAGGGAGGGGCGTGGGGGAGGGAGGGAGGGCCGTGAGGGAGGGAGGGCCGTGAGGGAGGGAGGACCGTAGGGGGGGAGAGAGGGCCATTGGGGAGAGAGGGAGGGCCGTGGGGGAGGGAGGGAGGGCACAGTAGAGGGAGGGAGGGCTTTGAGGGAGGGATGGTCGTGGGGAGGGAGGGAGGGAGGGAGGTGAGGACAGAGTAGAGAGAGGTAAGGAGTTGAGGACAGTATAGAGGTAGGGCAAGGAGGGAGGTGAGGACACAGTAGAGAGGTAGGGAGGGAGGTGAGGACACAGTAGAGAGGTAGGGAGGGAGGTGAGGGTAGGGAGGTGAAGGGAAGGAGGGAGGTAAGGACACAGTAAAGGGAGGGAAGGAGGACACAACAGAGGGAAGGAGGGAAGGAGACAGGGTCAGGTACAGAATCAGGAAACCCTGAGCTACTAGTCCTTCACATAAATATATTAACAACATGCAGACTTAAACCCAATATATATCTGCTGCTTTGCAGAAAGTAGACTAATCCACTATACTGAAAAGCATGCACCCCTAGAGCATCTAAAATAAAAATTCATTGTAAATACAAGAAATAAGCAGCTTCAGTATCGGCTCTTCACAGCCTCAACGACCCCCGTTTGACTGAAAACTTTCATGCTTCTAGACTCCGGACTGGGATCTTCTCCTGGATATACCTACTAACCTCGGAGGCCGTGGTTTCCCCGTCCAAGTCAAAGTCAGTTTGCTCGCTGTCCGTCTTGTTATTGAAAACAGACAGCGGAACCAATCAGAAAGCAGGGAATGAGAGAGAGAAGCAGTACAAACGTTGAGTATTCCTCCTTAACAGTGACAGTCACAATCATGAATGGAGAGAAGGGTTGGATGCATTGGGAAATACACAGAGGTCGCTATATATGCTTTACAAAAAAAAATACAAAGATAAAGCTAGGCAAAAAAAAGAAGAAGAGATAAGCAAGATTAATTTGTAAACAGACAGAGGAAGTAGAAACTGTTAGCGTTGAACAGACAGAGGAAGTAGAAACTGTTAGCGTTGAACAGACAGAGGAAGTAGAAACTGTTAGCGTTGAACAGACAGAGGAAGTAGAAACTGTTAGCGTTGAACAGACAGAGGAAGCAGAAACTGTTAGCGTTGAACAGACAGAGGAAGTAGAAACTGTTAGCGTTGAACAGACAGAGGAAGTAGAAACTGTTAGCGTTGAACAGACAGAGGAAGTAGAAACCGTTAAAGTTGAACAGACAGAGGAAGTAGAAACTGTTAAAGTTGAACAGACAGAGGAAGTAGAAACTGTTAGCGTTGAACAGACAGAGGAAGTAGAAACTGTTAGCGTTGAACAGACAGAGGAAGTAGAAACTGTTAGCGTTGAACAGACAGAGGAAGTAGAAACTGTTAGCGTTGAACAGACAGAGGAAGTAGAAACCGTTAAAGTTGAACAGACAGAGGAAGTAGAAACTGTTAGCGTTGAACAGACAGAGGAAGTAGAAACTGTTAAAAACTGTTAACGGTGAACGGTGGCGTAGTGGTTTAAGGCCTTCTATAGTAGAGTTACTGATGTAGTAGTGGGTTAAGGCCTACTATAGTAGAGTTACTGATGTAGTAGTGGTTTAAGGCCTTCTATAGTAGAGTTACTGATGTAGTAGTGTGTTAGGGCCTACTATAGTAGAGTTTACTGATGTAGTAGTGGGTTAGGGCCTACTATAGTAGAGTTTACTGATGTAGTAGTGCTTTAAGGCCTTCTATAGTAGAGTTACTGATGTAGTAGTGGGTTAATGCCTACTATAGTAGAGTTACTGATGTAGTAGTGGTTTAAGGCCTACTATAGTAGAGTTTACTGATGTAGTAGTGGTTTAAGGCCTACTATAGTAGAGTTTCTGATGTAGTAGTGGTTTAAGGCCTACTATAGTAGAGTTACTGATGTAGTAGTGCTTTAAGGCCTTCTATAGTAGAGTTACTGATGTAGTAGTGCTTTAAGGCCTTCTATAGTAGAGTTACTGATGTAGTAGTGGGTTAATGCCTACTATAGTAGAGTTACTGATGTAGTAGTGGGTTAAGGCCTACTATAGTAGAGTTACTGATGTAGTAGTGGTTTAAGGCCTACTATAGTAGAGTTACTGATGTAGTAGTGGTTTAAGGCCTTCTATAGTAGAGTTACTGATGTAGTAGTGGTTTAAGGCCTTCTATAGTAGAGTTACTGATGTAGTAGTGGTTTAATGCCTACTATAGTAGAGTTACTGATGTAGTAGTGGTTTAAGGCCTACTATAGTAGAGTTACTGATGTAGTAGTGGTTTAAGGCCTTCTATAGTAGAGTTACTGATGTAGTAGTGGTTTAAGGACTACTATAGTAGAGTTACTGATGTAGTAGTGGGTTAAGGCCTACTATAGTAGAGTTACTGATGTAGTAGTGGTTTAAGGCCTTCTATAGTAGAGTTACTGATGTAGTAGTGGTTTAAGGCCTACTATAGTAGAGTTACTGATGTAGTAGTGGTTTAAGGCCTTCTATAGTAGAGTTACTGATGTAGTAGTGGTTTAAGGCCTACTATAGTAGAGTTTACTGATGTAGTAGTGGTTTAAGGCCTACTATAGTAGAGTTACTGATGTGTAGTGGTTTAAGGCCTACTATAGTAGAGTTACTGATGTAGTAGTGGTTTAAGGACTACTATAGTAGAGTTTACTGATGTAGTAGTGGGTTAGGGCCTACTATAGTAGAGTTTACTGATGTAGTAGTGGGTTAGGGCCTACTATAGTAGAGTTACTGATGTAGTAGTGGGTTAAGGCCTACTATAGTAGAGTTACTGATGTAGTAGTGGTTTAAGGCCTACTATAGTAGAGTTACTGATGTAGTAGCGGGTTAAGGCCTACTATAGTAGAGTTACTGATGTAGTAGTGGTTTAAGGCCTACTATAGTAGAGTGGGACATATTGGAGTGCCAACAAAGAAGCTCGTCAAAGGTAATGAATGTTTTATATTTTATTTCTGCGTTTTGTGTAGCGCCGGCTACGCTAATTATGTTGTTTACGTCCCCTTACCGACAGTAATCAGAAAATCCAATGTCCACAGATAACTGTTTAGGATTCA
>NC_048572.1:87596829-87634329 GCF_013265735.2 Oncorhynchus mykiss | reverse complement strand
AGGACTGGCCACCCCACATATCCTGGTTCCTCTCTAGGTTTCTTCCTAGGTTTTGGCCTTTCCAGGGAGTTTTTCCTAGCCACTGTGCTTCTACACCTGCATTGCTTGCTGTTTGGGGTTTTAGGCTGGGTTTCTGTACAGCACTTTGAGATATCAGCTGATGTACGAAGGGCGATATAAATACATTTGATTTGATATGCTATAGGTCAGGTCCTATTGATGTTATATGCTATAGGTCAGTTCCTATTGATGTGATTAGGATATGCTATAGGTCAGGTCCTATTGGTCAGGTCCTATTGATGTGATATGCTATAGGTCAGGTCCTATTGATGTGATATGCTATAGGTCAGGTCCTATTGATGTGATATGCTATAGGTCAGGTCCTATTGATGTGATTAGGATATGCTATAGGTCAGGTCCTATTGATGTGATATGCTATAGGTCAGGTCCTATTGATGTGATATGGTATAGGTCAGGTCCTATTGATGTGATATGCTATAGGTCAGGTCCTATTGATGTGATATGCTATAGGTCAGGTCCTATTGATGTGATTAGGATATGATATAGTTCAGGTCCTATTGATGTGATATGCCATAGGTCAGGTCCTATTGATGTGATTTGCTATAGGTCAGGTCCTATTGATGTGATATGCTATAGGTCAGGTCCTATTGATGTGATATGGTATAGGTCAGGTCCTATTGATGTGATTAGGATATAGGTCAGGTCCTATTGATGTGCTATGATATAGGTCAGGTCCTATTGATGTGATTAGGATATGCTATAGGTCAGATTCCTATTGATGTGATTAAGATATGATATAGGTCAGGTCCTATTGATGTGATATGCTATAGGTCAGGTCCTGTTGATGTGATATGCTATAGGTCAGGTCCTATTGATGTGATATGCTATAGGTCAGATCCTATTGATGTGATTAGGATATGCTATAGGTCAGATCCTATTGATGTGATATGCTATAGGTCAGGTCCTATTGATTTGATTAGGATATGCTATAGGTCAGATCCTATTGATGTGATATGCCATAGGTCAGGTCCTATTGATGTGATATGCTATAGCTCAGGTCCTATTGATGTGATATGCTATAGGTCAGGTCCTATTTATGTGATATGCTATAGGTCAGGTCCTATTGATGTGATAAGGATATAGGTCAGGTCCTATTGATGTGCTATGATATAGGTCAGGTCCTATTGATGTGATTAGGATATAGGTCAGGTCTTATTGATGTGATTAGGATATGCTATAGGTCAGGTCCTACTGATGTGATTAGGATATGCTATAGGTCAGGTCCTATTGATGTGATATGCTATAGGTCAGGTCCTATTGATGTGATATGCTATAGGTCAGGTCCTATTGATGTGATATGCTATAGGTCAGGTCCTATTGATGTGATAAGGATATAGGTCAGGTCCTATTGATGTGCTATGATATAGGTCAGGTCCTATTGATGTGATTAGGATATAGGTCAGGTCTTATTGATGTGATTAGGATATGCTATAGGTCAGGTCCTATTGATGTGATATGATATAGGTCAGGTCCTATTGATGTGATTAGGATATGCTATAGGTCAGGTCCTATTGATGTGATATGCTATAGGTCAGGTCCTATTGATTTGATTAGGATATGCTATAGGTCAGGTCCTATTGATGTGATATGCTATAGGTCAGGTCCTATTGATGTGATTAGGATATGCTATAGGTCAGGTTCTATTGATGTGATATGCTATAGGTCAGGTCCTATTGATTTGATTAGGATATGCTATAGGTCAGGTCCTATTGATGTGATATGCCATAGGTCAGGTCCAATTGATGTGATATGCTATAGCTCAGGTCCTATTGATGTGATATGCTATAGGTCAGGTCCTATTGATGTGATATGATATAGGTCAGGTCCTATTGATGTGATATGCTATAGGTCAGGTCCTATTGATGTGATTAGGATATAGGTCAGGTCCTATTGATGTGCTATGATATAGGCCAGGTCCTATTGATGTGATATGCTATAGATCAGGTCCTATTGATGTGATATGCTATAGGTCAGGTCCTATTGATGTGATATGCTATAGGTCAGGTCCTATTGATGTGATATGATATAGGTCAGGTCCTATTGATGTGATATGCTATAGGTCAGGTCCTATTGATGTGATTAGGATATAGGTCAGGTCCTATTGATGTGCTATGATATAGGTCAGGTCCTATTGATGTGATATGCTATAGGTCAGGTCCTATTGATGTGATTAGGATATGCTTAAGGTCAGATCCTATTGATGTGATTAGGATATGATATAGGTCAGGTCCTATTGATGTGATTAGGATATGATATAGGTCAGGTCCTATTGATGTGATATGCTATAGCTCAGGTCCTATTGATGTGATATGCTATAGGTCAGGTCCTATTGATGTGATATTATATAGGTCAGGTCCTATTGATGTGATATGCTATAGGTCAGGTCCTATTGATGTGATTAGGATATAGGTCAGGTCCTATTGATGTGCTATGATATAGGTCAGGTCCTATTGATGTGATATGCTATAGATCAGGTCCTATTGATGTGATATGCTATAGATCAGGTCCTATTGATGTGATTAGGATATGATATAGGTCAGATTCCTATTGATGTGATTAAGATATGCTATAGGTCAGGTCCTATTGATGTGATATGCTATAGGTCAGGTCCTATTGATGTGATATGCTATAGGTCAGGTCCTATTGATGTGATTAGGATATGCTATAGGTCAGGACCTATTGATGTGATTCGGATATGCTATAGGTCAGGTCCTATTGATGTGATTAGGATATGCTATAGGTCAGGTCCTATTGATGGGATATGCTATAGGTCAGGTCCTATTGATGTGATTAGGATATGCTATAGGTCAGGACCTATTGATGTGATTCGGATATGCTATAGGTCAGGTCCTATTGATGTGATTAGGATATGCTATAGGTCAGGTCCTATTGATGGGATATGCTATAGGTCAGGTCCTATTGATGTGATTAGGATATGCTATAGGTCAGGACCTATTGATGTGATTCGGATATGCTATAGGTCAGGTCCTATTGATGTGATTAGGATATGCTATAGGTCAGGTCCTATTGATGGGATATGATATAGGTCAGGTCCTATTGATGTGATTAGGATATGCTATAGGTCAGGTCCTATTGATGTGATATGCTATAGTTCAGGTCCTATTGATGTGATATGCTATAGGTCAGGTCCTATTGATGTGATATGATATAGGTCAGGTCCTATTGATGTGATATGCTATAGGTCAGGTCCTATTGATGTGATTAGGATATAGGTCAGGTCCTATTGATGTGCTATGATATAGGTCAGGTCCTATTGATGTGATATGCTATAGGTCAGGTCCTATTGATGTGATTAGGATATAGGTCAGGTCTTATTGATGTGATATGCTATAGGTCAGGTCCTATTGATGTGATTAGGATATGCTCTAGGTCAGGTCCTATTGATGTGATTAGGATATGCTATAGGTCAGGTCCTATTGATGTGATTAGGATATGCTATAGGTCAGGTCCTATTGATGTGATATGCTATAGGTCAGGTCCTATTGATGTGATTAGGATATGCTATAGGTCAGGTCCTATTGATGTGATATGCCATAGGTCAGGTCCTATTGATGTGATATGCTATAGGTCAGGTCCTATTGATGTGATATGCTATAGGTCAGGTCCTATTGATGTGATTAGGATATAGGTCAGGTCCTATTGATGTGATATGCCATAGGTCAGGTCCTATTGATGTGATATGCTATAGGTCAGGTCCTATTGATGTGATATGCTATAGGTCAGATCCTATTGATGTGATTAGGATATGATATAGGTCAGGTCCTATTGATGTGATATGCTATAGGTCAGGTCCTATTGATTTGATTAGGATATGCTATAGGTCAGGTCCTATTGATGTGATATGCCATGGGCCAGGTCCTATTGATGTGATATGCTATAGGTCAGGTCCTATTGATGTGATATGCTATAGGTCAGGTCCTATTGATGTGATATGACATAGGTCAGGTCCTATTGATGTGATATGCTATAGGTCAGGTCCTATTGATGTGATCAGGATATAGGTCAGGTCCTATTGATGTGCTATGATATAGGTCAGGTCCTATTGATGTGATATGCTATACGTCAGGTCCTATTGATGTGATATGCTATAGGTCAGGTCCTATTGATGTGATTAGGATATGCTATAGGTCAGATCCTATTGATGTGATATGCTATAGGTCAGGTCCTATTGATGTGATATGCTATAGGTCAGGTCCTATTGATGTGATTAGGATATGCTATAGGTCAGGTCCTATTGATGTGATATGCTATAGGTCAGGTCCTATTGATGTGATTAGGATATGCTATAGGTCAGGTCCTATTGATGTGATTAGGATATGCTATAGGTCAGATCCTATTGATGTGATTAGGATATGATATAGGTCAGGTCCTATTGATTTGATTAGGATATGCTATAGGTCAGGTCCTATTGATGTGATATGCTATAGGTCAGGTCCTATTGATGTGATATGCCATAGGTCAGGTCCTATTGATGTGATATGCTATAGCTCAGGTCCTATTGATGTGATATGCTATAGGTCAGGTCCTATTGATGTGATATGATATAGGTCAGGTCCTATTGATGTGATATGCTATAGGTCAGGTCCTATTGATGTGATTAGGATATAGGTCAGGTCCTATTGATGTGCTATGATATAGGCCAGGTCCTATTGATGTGATATGCTATAGATCAGGTCCTATTGATGTGATATGCTATAGGTCAGGTCCTATTGATGTGATATGCTATAGGTCAGGTCCTATTGATGTGATATGATATAGGTCAGGTCCTATTGATGTGATATGCTATAGGTCAGGTCCTATTGATGTGATTAGGATATAGGTCAGGTCCTATTGATGTGCTATGATATAGGTCAGGTCCTATTGATGTGATATGCTATAGGTCAGGTCCTATTGATGTGATTAGGATATGATATAGGTCAGGTCCTATTGATGTGATATGCTTAAGGTCAGATCCTATTGATGTGATTAGGATATGATATAGGTCAGGTCCTATTGATGTGATTAGGATATGATATAGGTCAGGTCCTATTGATGTGATATGCTATAGGTCAGGTCCTATTGATGTGATATGCTATAGGTCAGGTCCTATTGATGTGATATGATATAGGTCAGGTCCTATTGATGTGATATGCTATAGGTCAGGTCCTATTGATGTGATTAGGATATAGGTCAGGTCCTATTGATGTGCTATGATATAGGTCAGGTCCTATTGATGTGATATGCTATAGATCAGGTCCTATTGATGTGATTAGGATATGCTATAGGTCAGATCCTATTGATGTGATTAAGATATGATATAGGTCAGGACCTATTGATGTGATTAGGATATGCTATATGTCAGGTCCTATTGATGTGATTAGGATATGCTATAGGTCAGGTCCTATTGATGTGATATGCTATAGGTCAGGTCCTATTGATGTGATATGCTATAGGTCAGGTCCAATTGATGTGATTAGGATATAGGTCAGGTCCTATTGATGTGCTATGATATAGGTCAGGTCCTATTGATGTGATTAGGATATAGGTCAGGTCTTATTGATGTGATATGCTATAGGTCAGGTCCTATTGATGTGATTAGGATATGCTCTAGGTCAGGTCCTATTGATGTGATTAGGATATGCTATAGGTCAGGTCCTATTGATGTGATTAGGATATGCTATAGGTCAGGTCCTATTGATGTGATTAGGATATGCTATAGGTCAGGTCCTATTGATGTGATTAGGATATGCTATAGGTCAGATCCTATTGATGTGATTAGGATATGATATAGGTCAGGTCCTATTGATGTGATTAGGATATGCTATAGGTCAGATCCTATTGATGTGATTAGGATATGATATAGGTCAGGTCCTATTGATGTGATTAGGATATGCTATAGGTCAGGTCCTACTGATGTGATTAGGATATGATATAGGTCAGGTCCTATTGATGTGATTAGGATATGATATAGGTCAGGTCCTATTGATGTGATATGCTATAGGTCAGGTCCTATTGATTTGATTAGGATACGCTATAGGTCAGGTCCTATTGATGTGATATGCCATGGGTCAGGTCCTATTGATGTGATATGCTATAGGTCAGGTCCTATTGATGTGATATGCTATAGGTCAGGTCCTATTGATGTGATATGACATAGGTCAGGTCCTATTGATGTGATATGCTATAGGTCAGGTCCTATTGATGTGATCAGGATATAGGTCAGGTCCTATTGATGTGCTATGATATAGGTCAGGTCCTATTGATGTGATATGCTATAGGTCAGGTCCTATAGATGTGATATGATATGCTATAGGTCAGGTCCTACTGATGTGATTAGGATATGCTATAGGTCAGGTCCTATTGATGTGATTAGGATATGATATAGGTCAGATCCTATTGATGTGATATGCTATAGGTCAGGTCCTATTGATGTGATATGACATAGGTCAGGTCCTATTGATGTGATATGCTATAGGTCAGGTCCTATTGATGTGATATGACATAGGTCAGGTCCTATTGATGTGATATGCTATAGGTCAGGTCCTATTGATGTGATCAGGATATAGGTCAGGTCCTATTGATGTGCTATGATATAGGTCAGGTCCTATTGATGTGATATGCTATAGGTCAGGTCCTATAGATGTGATATGATATGCTATAGGTCAGGTCCTACTGATGTGATTAGGATATGCTATAGGTCAGGTCCTATTGATGTGATTAGGATATGCTATAGGTCAGATCCTATTGATGTGATTAGGATATGCTATAGGTCAGGTCCTATTGATGTGATTAGGATATGATATAGGTCAGATCCTATTGATGTGATTAGGATATGATATAGGTCAGGTCCTATTGATGTGATATGCTATAGGTCAGATCCTATTGATGTGATTAGGATATGATATAGGTCAGGTCCTATTGATGTGATTAGGATATGATATAGGTCAGGTCCTATTGATGTGATATGCTATAGGTCAGGTTCTATTGATTTGATTAGGATATGCTATAGGTCAGGTCCTATTGATGTGATATGCCATAGGTCAGGTCCTATTGATGTGATATGCTATAGGTCAGGTCCTATTGATGTGATATGCTATAGGTCAGGTCCTATTGATGTGATATGATATAGGTCAGGTCCTATTGATGTGATATGCTATAGGTCAGGTCCTATTGATGTGATTAGGATATAGGTCAGGTCCTATTGATGTGATATGCTATAGGTCAGGTCCTATTGATGTGATATGCTATAGGTCAGATCCTATTGATGTGATTAGGATATGATATAGGTCAGGTCCTATTGATGTGATATGCTATAGGTCAGGTCCTATTGATTTGATTAGGATATGCTATAGGTCAGGTCCTATTGATGTGATATGCCATGGGCCAGGTCCTATTGATGTGATATGCTATAGGTCAGGTCCTATTGATGTGATATGCTATAGGTCAGGTCCTATTGATGTGATATGACATAGGTCAGGTCCTATTGATGTGATATGCTATAGGTCAGGTCCTATTGATGTGATCAGGATATAGGTCAGGTCCTATTGATGTGCTATGATATAGGTCAGGTCCTATTGATGTGATATGCTATACGTCAGGTCCTATTGATGTGATATGCTATAGGTCAGGTCCTATTGATGTGATTAGGATATGCTATAGGTCAGATCCTATTGATGTGATATGCTATAGGTCAGGTCCTATTGATGTGATATGCTATAGGTCAGGTCCTATTGATGTGATTAGGATATGCTATAGGTCAGGTCCTATTGATGTGATATGCTATAGGTCAGGTCCTATTGATGTGATTAGGATATGCTATAGGTCAGGTCCTATTGATGTGATTAGGATATGCTATAGGTCAGATCCTATTGATGTGATTAGGATATGATATAGGTCAGGTCCTATTGATTTGATTAGGATATGCTATAGGTCAGGTCCTATTGATGTGATATGCTATAGGTCAGGTCCTATTGATGTGATATGCCATAGGTCAGGTCCTATTGATGTGATATGCTATAGCTCAGGTCCTATTGATGTGATATGCTATAGGTCAGGTCCTATTGATGTGATATGATATAGGTCAGGTCCTATTGATGTGATATGCTATAGGTCAGGTCCTATTGATGTGATTAGGATATAGGTCAGGTCCTATTGATGTGCTATGATATAGGCCAGGTCCTATTGATGTGATATGCTATAGATCAGGTCCTATTGATGTGATATGCTATAGGTCAGGTCCTATTGATGTGATATGCTATAGGTCAGGTCCTATTGATGTGATATGATATAGGTCAGGTCCTATTGATGTGATATGCTATAGGTCAGGTCCTATTGATGTGATTAGGATATAGGTCAGGTCCTATTGATGTGCTATGATATAGGTCAGGTCCTATTGATGTGATATGCTATAGGTCAGGTCCTATTGATGTGATTAGGATATGATATAGGTCAGGTCCTATTGATGTGATATGCTTAAGGTCAGATCCTATTGATGTGATTAGGATATGATATAGGTCAGGTCCTATTGATGTGATTAGGATATGATATAGGTCAGGTCCTATTGATGTGATATGCTATAGGTCAGGTCCTATTGATGTGATATGCTATAGGTCAGGTCCTATTGATGTGATATGATATAGGTCAGGTCCTATTGATGTGATATGCTATAGGTCAGGTCCTATTGATGTGATTAGGATATAGGTCAGGTCCTATTGATGTGCTATGATATAGGTCAGGTCCTATTGATGTGATATGCTATAGATCAGGTCCTATTGATGTGATTAGGATATGCTATAGGTCAGATCCTATTGATGTGATTAAGATATGATATAGGTCAGGACCTATTGATGTGATTAGGATATGCTATATGTCAGGTCCTATTGATGTGATTAGGATATGCTATAGGTCAGGTCCTATTGATGTGATATGCTATAGGTCAGGTCCTATTGATGTGATATGCTATAGGTCAGGTCCAATTGATGTGATTAGGATATAGGTCAGGTCCTATTGATGTGCTATGATATAGGTCAGGTCCTATTGATGTGATTAGGATATAGGTCAGGTCTTATTGATGTGATATGCTATAGGTCAGGTCCTATTGATGTGATTAGGATATGCTCTAGGTCAGGTCCTATTGATGTGATTAGGATATGCTATAGGTCAGGTCCTATTGATGTGATTAGGATATGCTATAGGTCAGGTCCTATTGATGTGATTAGGATATGCTATAGGTCAGGTCCTATTGATGTGATTAGGATATGCTATAGGTCAGATCCTATTGATGTGATTAGGATATGATATAGGTCAGGTCCTATTGATGTGATTAGGATATGCTATAGGTCAGATCCTATTGATGTGATTAGGATATGATATAGGTCAGGTCCTATTGATGTGATTAGGATATGCTATAGGTCAGGTCCTACTGATGTGATTAGGATATGATATAGGTCAGGTCCTATTGATGTGATTAGGATATGATATAGGTCAGGTCCTATTGATGTGATATGCTATAGGTCAGGTCCTATTGATTTGATTAGGATACGCTATAGGTCAGGTCCTATTGATGTGATATGCCATGGGTCAGGTCCTATTGATGTGATATGCTATAGGTCAGGTCCTATTGATGTGATATGCTATAGGTCAGGTCCTATTGATGTGATATGACATAGGTCAGGTCCTATTGATGTGATATGCTATAGGTCAGGTCCTATTGATGTGATCAGGATATAGGTCAGGTCCTATTGATGTGCTATGATATAGGTCAGGTCCTATTGATGTGATATGCTATAGGTCAGGTCCTATAGATGTGATATGATATGCTATAGGTCAGGTCCTACTGATGTGATTAGGATATGCTATAGGTCAGGTCCTATTGATGTGATTAGGATATGATATAGGTCAGATCCTATTGATGTGATATGCTATAGGTCAGGTCCTATTGATGTGATATGACATAGGTCAGGTCCTATTGATGTGATATGCTATAGGTCAGGTCCTATTGATGTGATATGACATAGGTCAGGTCCTATTGATGTGATATGCTATAGGTCAGGTCCTATTGATGTGATCAGGATATAGGTCAGGTCCTATTGATGTGCTATGATATAGGTCAGGTCCTATTGATGTGATATGCTATAGGTCAGGTCCTATAGATGTGATATGATATGCTATAGGTCAGGTCCTACTGATGTGATTAGGATATGCTATAGGTCAGGTCCTATTGATGTGATTAGGATATGCTATAGGTCAGATCCTATTGATGTGATTAGGATATGCTATAGGTCAGGTCCTATTGATGTGATTAGGATATGATATAGGTCAGATCCTATTGATGTGATTAGGATATGATATAGGTCAGGTCCTATTGATGTGATATGCTATAGGTCAGATCCTATTGATGTGATTAGGATATGATATAGGTCAGGTCCTATTGATGTGATTAGGATATGATATAGGTCAGGTCCTATTGATGTGATATGCTATAGGTCAGGTTCTATTGATTTGATTAGGATATGCTATAGGTCAGGTCCTATTGATGTGATATGCCATAGGTCAGGTCCTATTGATGTGATATGCTATAGGTCAGGTCCTATTGATGTGATATGCTATAGGTCAGGTCCTATTGATGTGATATGATATAGGTCAGGTCCTATTGATGTGATATGCTATAGGTCAGGTCCTATTGATGTGATTAGGATATAGGTCAGGTCCTATTGATGTGATATGCTATAGGTCAGGTCCTATTGATGTGATTAGGATATGCTATAGGTCAGGTCCTATTGATGTGATATGCCATAGGTCAGGTCCTATTGATGTGATATGCTATAGGTCAGGTCCTATTGATGTGATATGCTATAGGTCAGGTCCTATTGATGTGATATGATATAGGTCAGGTCCTATTGATGTGATATGCTATAGGTCAGGTCCTATTGATGTGATTAGGATAGAGGTCAGATCCTATTGATGTGATATGCTATATGTCAGGTCCTATTGATGTGATTAGGATATGCTATAGGTCAGGTCCTATTGATGTGATATGATATAGGTCAGGTCCTATTGATGTGATATGCTATAGGTCAGGTCCTATTGATGTGATTAGGATATAGGTCAGATCCTATTGATGTGATATGCTATATGTCAGGTCCTATTGATGTGATTAGGATATGCTATAGGTCAGGTCCTATTGATGTGATTAGGATATAGGTCAGATCCTATTGATGTGATATGCCATAGGTCAGGTCCTATTGATGTGATATGCTATATGTCAGGTCCTATTGATGTGATTAGGATATGCTATAGGTCAGGTCCTATTGATGTGATATGATATAGGTCAGGTCCTATTGATGTGATATGCTATAGGTCAGGTCCTATTGATGTGATTAGGATATAGGTCAGATCCTATTGATGTGATATGCTATATGTCAGGTCCTATTGATGTGATTAGGATATGCTATAGGTCAGGTCTTATTGATGTGATATGCTATAGGTCAGGACCTATTGATGTGATTAGGATATGCTATAGGTCAGGTCCTATTGATGTGATTAGGATATGCTATAGGTCAGGTCCTACTGATGTGATTAGGATATGCTATAGGTCAGGTCCTATTGATGTGATATGCTATAGGTCAGGTCCTATTGATGTGATATGCTATAGGTCAGGTCCTACTGATGTGATTAGGATATGCTATAGGTCAGGTCCTATTGATGTGATATGCTATAGGTCAGGTCCTATTGATGTGATATGCTATAGGTCAGGTCCTATTGATGTGATTAGGATATAGGTCAGGTCCTATTGATGTGCTATGATATAGGTCAGGTCCTATTGATGTGATATGCTATAGGTCAGGTCCTATTGATGTGATTAGGATATAGGTCAGGTCTTATTGATATGATTAGGATATGCTATAGGTCAGGTCCTATTGATGTGATTAGGATATGCTATAGGTCAGGTCCTATTGGTCAGGTCCTATTGATGTGATATGCTATAGGTCAGGTCCTATTGATGTGATTAGGATATGCTAAAGGTCAGGTCCTACTGATGTGATTAGGATATGCTATAGGTCAGGTCCTATTGATGTGATATGCTATAGGTCAGGTCCTACTGATGTGATTAGGATATGCTATAGGTCAGGTCCTATTAATGTGATATGCTATAGGTCAGGTCCTATTGATGTGATATGCTATAGGTCAGGTCCTACTGATGTGATTAGGATATGCTATAGGTCAGGTCCTATTGATGTGATATGCTATAGGTCAGGTCCTATTGATGTGATTAGGATATGCTATAGGTCAGATCCTATTGATGTGATATGCTATAGGTCAGGTCCTATTGATGTGATATGCTATAGGTCAGGTCCTATTGATGTGATTAGGATATGCTATAGGTCAGGTCCTATTGATGTGATTAGGATATGATATAGGTCAGGTCCTATTGATTTGATTAGGATATGCTATAGGTCAGGTCCTATTGATGGGATATGCTATAGCTCAGGTCCTATTGATGTGATATGCTATAGGTCAGGTCCTATTGATGTGATATGATATGCTATAGGTCAGGTCCTATTGATGTGATTAGGATATGCTATAGGTCAGGTCCTATTGATGTGATATGCTATAGGTCAGGTCCTATTGATGTGATATGATATAGATCAGGTCCTATTGATGTGATATGATATAGGTCAGGTCCTATTGATGTGATATGATATAGGTCAGGTCCTATTGATGTGATATGCTATAGGTCAGGTCCTATTGATGTGATTAGGATATAGGTCTGGTCCTATTGATGTGCTATGATATAGGTCAGGTCCTATTGATGTGATATGCTATAGGTCAGGTCCTATTGATGTGATTAGGATATAGGTCAGGTCTTATTGATGTGATATGCTATAGGTCAGGTCCTATTGATGTGATTAGGACATAGGTCAGGTCCTATTGATGTGATATGCTATAGGTCAGGTCCTATTGATGTGATTAGGATATGCTATAGGTCAGGTCCTACTGATGTGATTAGGATATGCTATAGGTCAGGTCCTATTGATGTGATATGCCATAAGTCAGGTCCTATTGATGTGATATGCTATAGGTCAGGTCCTATTGATGTGATATGCTATAGGTCAGGTCCTATTGATGTGATATGACATAGGTCAGGTCCTATTGATGTGATATGCTATAGGTCAGGTCCTATTTATGTGATATGCTATAGGTCAGGTCCTATTGATGTGATTAGGATATGCTATAGGTCAGGTCCTATTGATGTGATTAGGATATGCTATAGGTCAGGTCCTATTGATGTGATATGCCATAAGTCAGGTCCTATTGATGTGATATGCTATTGGTCAGGTCCTATTGATGTGATATGCTATAGGTCAGGTCCTATTGATGTGAAATGCTATAGGTCAGGTCATATTGATGTGATTAGGATATGCTATAGGTCAGATCCCATTGATGTGATTAGGATATGATATAGGTCAGGTCCTATTGATGTGATATGCTATAGGTCAGGTTCTATTGATGTGATATGCCATAGGTCAGGTCCTATTGATGTGATATGCTATAGGTCAGGTCCTATTGATGTGATATGCTATAGGTCAGGTCCTATTTATGTGATATGCTATAGGTCAGGACCTATTGATGTGATTAGGATATGCTATAGGTCAGGTCCTATTGATGTGATTAGGATATGCTATAGGTCAGGTCCTATTGATGTGATATGCTATAGGTCAGGTCCTATTGATGTGATATGCTATAGGTCAGGTCCTATTGATGTGATTATGATATGCTATAGGTCAGGTCATATTGATGTGATATGCTATAGGTCAGGTCCTATTGATGTGATATGCTATAGGTCAGGTCCTATTGATGTGATATGCTATAGGTCAGGTCCTATTGATGTGATTAGGATATAGGTCAGGTCTTATTGATGTGATATGCTATAGGTCAGGGCCTATTGATGTGATTAGGATATGCTATAGGTCAGATCCCATTGATGTGATTAGGATATGCTATAGGTCAGGTCCTACTGATGTGATATGCTATAGGTCAGGTCTTATTGATGTGATATGATATAGGTCAGGTCCTACTGATGTGATTAGGATATGCTATAGGTCAGGTCCTATTGATGTGATTAGGATATGCTATAGGTCAGGTCCTATTGATGTGATTAGGATATGCTATAGGTCAGGTCCTATTGATGTGATATGCTATAGGTCAGGTCCTATTGATGTGATATGCCATATGTCAGGTCCTATTGATGTGATATGCCATATGTCAGGTCCTATTGATGTGATATGCCATATGTCAGGTCCTATTGATGTGATATGCTATAGGTCAGGTCCTATTGTTGTGATATGCTATAGGTCAGGTCCTATTGATGTGATATGCTATAGGTCAGGTCCTATTGATGTGATTAGGATATGCTACAGGTCAGGTCCTATTGATGTGATTAGGATATGCTATAGGTCAGATCCTATTGATGTGATATGCTATATGTCAGGTCCTATTGATGTGATTAGGATATGCTATAGGTCAGGTCCTATTGACGTGATTAGGATATGATATAGGTCAGGTCCTATTGATGTGATTAGGATATGATATAGGTCAGGTACTATTGATGTGATATGCTATAGGTCAGGTCCTATTGATGTGATTAGGATATGCTATAGGTCAGATCCTATTGATGTGATTAGGATATGATATAGGTCAGGTCCTATTGATGTGATATGCTATAGGTCAGGTCCTATTGATGTGATTAGGATATGATATAGGTCAGGTCCTATTGATGTGATATGCTATAGGTCAGGTCCTGTTGATGTGATATGATATAGGTCAGATCCTATTGATGTGATATGCTATAGGTCAGGTCCTATTGATGTGATTAGGATATGCTATAGGTCAGGTCCTATTGATGTGATTAGGATATGCTATAGGTCAGGTCCTATTGATGTGATTAGGATATGCTATAGGTCAGGTCCTATTGATGTGATATGCTATAGGTCAGGTCCTATTGATGTGATATGCTATAGGTCAGGTACTATTGATGTGATTAGGATATGCTATAGGTCAGGTCATATTGATGTGATATGCTATAGATCAGGTCCTATTGATGTGATTAGGATATGCTATAGGTCAGGTCCTATTGATGTGATATGCTATAGGTCAGGTCCTATTGATGTGATATGCTATAGGTCAGGTCCTATTAATGTGATTAGTATATGATATAGGTCAGGTCCTATTGATGTGATTAGGATATGATATAGGTCAGGTCCTATTGATGTGATATGCTATAGGTCAGGTCCTATTGATGTGATATGCTATAGGTCAGGTCCTATTGATGTGATTAGTATATGATATAGGTCAGGTCCTATTGATGTGATATGATATAGGTCAGGTACTATTGATGTGATTAGGATATGCTATAGGTCAGGTCATATTGATGTGATATGCTATAGATCAGGTCCTATTGATGTGATTAGGATATGCTATAGGTCAGGTCCTATTGATGTGATATGCTATAGGTCAGGTCCTATTGAGTTGATGATATGCTATAGGTCAGGTCCTATTGATGTGATATGCTATAGGTCAGGTCCTATTGATGTGATATGCTATAGGTCAGGTCCTATTGATGTGATATGCTATAGGTCAGGTCCTATTGATGTGATATGCTATAGGTCAGGTCCTATTTATGTGATATGATATAGGTCAGGTCCTATTGATGTGATTAGGATATGCTATAGGTCAGGTCCTATTGATGTGATATGCTATAGGTCAGGTCCTATTGATGTGATATGCTATAGGTCAGGTCCTATTGATGTGATATGCTATAGGTCAGGTCCTATTGATGTGATATGCTATAGGTCAGGTCCTATTGATGTGATATGCTATAGGTCAGGTCCTATTGATGTGATATGCTATAGGTCAGGTCCTATTTATGTGATATGATATAGGTCAGGTCCTATTGATGTGATATGATATAGGTCAGGTCCTATTGATGTGATATGCTATAGGTCAGGTCCTATTGATGTGATTAGGATATAGGTCAGGTCCTATTGATGTGCTATGATATAGGTCAGGTCCTATTGATGTGATATGCTATAGGTCAGGTCCTATTGATGTGATTAGGATATAGGTCAGGTCTTATTGATGTGATATGCTATAGGTCAGGTCCTATTGATGTGATTAGGATATGCTATAGGTCAGGTCCTATTGATGTGATATGCTATAGGTCAGGTCATATTGATGTGATATGCTATAGGTCAGGTCATATTGATGTGATTAGGATATGCTATAGGTCAGATCCCATTGATGTGATTAGGATATGCTATAGGTCAGATCCTATTGATGTGATTAGGATATAGGTCAGGTCTTATTGATGTGATATGCTATAGGTCAGGTCCTATTGATGTGATTAGGATATGATATAGGTCAGGTCCTATTGATGTGATATGCTATAGGTCAGGTCCTATTGATGTGATATGCCATAGGTCAGGTCCTATTGATGTGATATGCCATAGGTCAGGTCCTATTGATGTGATATGCTATAGGTCAGGTCCTATTGATGTGATATGCTATAGGTCAGATCCCATTGACGTGATATGCTATAGGTCAGGTCCTATTGATGTGATATGCTATAGGTCAGGTCCTATTTATGTGATATGCTATAGGTCAGGTCCTATTGATGTGATTAGGATATGCTATAGGTCAGGTCCTATTGATGTGATTAGGATATGCTATAGGTCAGATCCTATTGATGTGATATGCTATAGGTCAGGTCCTATTTATGTGATATGCTATAGGTCAGGTCCTATTTATGTGATATGCTATAGGTCAGGTCCTATTGATGTGATTAGGATATGCTATAGGTCAGGTCCTATTTATGTGATATGCTATAGGTCAGGTCCTATTTATGTGATATGCTATAGGTCAGGTCCTATTTATGTGATATGCTATAGGTCAGGTCCTATTTATGTGATATGCTATAGGTCAGGTCCTATTGATGTGATTAGGATATGCTATAGGTCAGGTCCTATTTATGTGATATGCTATAGGTCAGGTCCTATTGATGTGATTAGGATATGCTATAGGTCAGGTCCTACTGATGTGATTATGATATGCCATAGGTCAGGTCCTATTGATGTGATATGCTATAGGTCAGGTCCTATTGATGTGATATGCTATAGGTCAGGTCCTATTGATGTGATATGCTATAGGTCAGGTCCTATTGATGTGATATGCTATAGGTCAGGTCCTATTGATGTGATATGCTATAGGTCAGGTCCTATTGATGTGATATGCTATAGGTCAGGTCCTATTGATGTGATATGCTATAGGTCAGGTCTTATTGATGTGATATGCTATAGGTCAGGTCCTATTGATGTGATATGCTATAGGTCAGGTCCTATTGATGTGATATGCTATAGGTCAGGTCCTTTTGATCACGTACGATGCTGTACATGTGTCACGTAAAGAGAGCAAGGGTTGAGGGAATAGGCAACGTTTTTCCTAAACAAAATGAGGGATTTCAGGAACATAACTTTTCAGTCAGAAATGGCTATTATTATGTTTTAGCTCCAGTAACACGGACATTGTGATAAATGCAGCAAGAAGGAGACAACGAGTCACACGCTGTCTTTTTTAACTTATTTTAATTTAACTAGGCAAGTCAGTTAAGAACAAATTCTTATTTTCAATGACGGCCGTAGGAACAGTGGGGTTAACTGCCTTGTTCAGGGGCAGAACGACAGATTTGAACCTTGTCAGCTCGGGGGTTTGAACTTGCAAACGCTCTAACCACTAGGCTACCCTGCCACCCCAAAACACAGCGCACATGTTGTTACATTATTACCTTATTCTAAAATGTATTAAATATGTATTTTTTTCTCATAAATCTACACACCTATACCCCATAATGACAAAGCAAAAAGCAGGTTTTAGAAATGTTGGCAAATGTATCAAATACTAATATATCACATTTACAACACTGCAAATATTGACTCTTTGCATCAACTTCATGTAATTGTCAATAAAAGCCTTTGACACTTATGAAATGCTTGTAATTATACTTCAGTATTCCATAGTAACATCTGACAAAAAATATCTAAAGACACTGAAGCAGCAAACTTTGTGGAAATTAATATTTGTGTCATTCTCAAAACTTTTGGCCACGACTGTACACACAATGCCCCATAATGACAAAGCAAAAATAGTTTTTGTTTAATAGAAATGTTTGCAAATGTATTAAAAAATAAAATACTAAAATATCACATTGACATAAGTATTCAGGACGTTTTACTCAGTACTTTGTTGAAGCCCCTTTGGCAGCGATTACAGCCACCAGTCTTCTTGGGTATGAGGCTACAAGCTTGGCACACCTGTATTTGGGGAGTTTCTCCCATTCTTCTCTGTAGATCCTCTCAAGCTCTGTCAGGTTGGATGGGGAGAGTCACTGCACGGCTATTTTCCGGTTTCTCCAGAGATGTTGGATCAGGTTCAAGTCTGGTCTCTGGCTGGGCCACTCAAGGACATTCAGAGACTTGCCCCGAAGCCACTCTTGCGTTGTCTTGGCTGTGTGCTTAAAGTCGTTGTCTGTTGGAAGGTGAACCTTTACCCCAGTCTGAGGTCCTGAGCACTCTGGAGCAGGTTTTCAGCCCGATTCTCTCTGTACTTTGCTCCGTTCATCTTTCCCTCGATCGTGACTAGTCTCCAGTCCCTGCCGCTGAAATACATCCCCACAGCATGATGCTGCCACCACCATGTTTCACCATAGGGATGGTGGCAGGTTTCCTCCAGACGTGACGCTTGACATTCAGACCAAAGAGTTCAATCTTGGTTTCATCAGACCAGAGAATCTTGTTTCTCACAGTCTGAGAGTCTTTAGGTGCCTTTTGGCAAACTCCAAGCCGGCTGTCATGTGCCTTTTACTGAGGAATGGCTTCCGTCTGGCCACTCTACCATAAAGGCCTGATTGGTGGAGTGCTGCAGAGATGGTTCTCCTTCTGGAAGGTACTCCCATCTCCACAGAGGAACTCTGGAGCACCTGTCAGAGTGACCATTGGGTTCTTGGTCACCTCCCTGACCAAAGCCCTTCTCTCCCGATTGTTCAGTTTGGCCAGACGGCCAGCTCTAGGGTTCCAAACTTCTTCCATTTTAGAATGATGGAGGCCACTGTGTTCTTGGGGACCTTAAATGCTGCAGAAATGGTTTGGTACCTTTCCCCAGATCTGTGCCTCGACACAATCCTGTCTCAGAGCTCTACGGACAATTTCTTCGATCTCTTCGATCTCGTGGCTTGGTTTTTGCTCTGACATGCACTGTCAACAGTGGGACCTTACATAGACAGACAGGTGTGTGCCTTTCCAAATCACGTCCAATCAATTGCATTTACCACAGGAGGACTCCAATCAAGTTGTAGAAACATCTCAAGCATCTGTGCTCAATTTCGAGTCTCATAGCAAAGGGTCTGAATACTTATGTAAATTATATTATATTATATGTAAATAAGGTATTTCAGTTTTTTATTTGTTAATTTGTAATGTATTTTGTAATACATTTGCAAACATTTTTGAATAAGGCTATAATGTCACAAAATGTGGAAAAAGTTAAAGGGGTCTGAATACTTTCCACTGTAGCTGATTTGATTAAAACACATAGGATGTGTCCATATATGAAAATAAATGTTTAAAAATGTAGAACAATTGATTGATCAAAAGAACAAACAACTCTCAACTCTCGGGGACAACCCGAGTCAATTGGTAGCCTAGTTGCTGGTGTTAAGTAAGCACATGGCATCATTACTGAGTCAGCAAGGAGATGACATCATTACTGAGTCAGCAAGGTGATGACATCATTACTCAGTCAGCAAGGAGATGACATCATTACTGAGTCAGCAGTGGTGATGACATCATTACGGAGTCAGCAAGGTGATGACATCATTACTGAGTCAGCAAGGTGATGACATCATTACTGAGTCAGCAAGGTGATGACATCATTACTGAGTCAGCAATGTGATGATATCATTACCGAGTCAGCAAGGTGATGACATCATTACTGAGTAAGCAGTGGTGCATCCTCACACACACTAATATTGGGTGATATATTATAGGACAGAGGTTTTAATGCAATCTTGTATACGTGTGTGTGTGTGTGTGTGTGTGTGTGTGTGTGTGTGTGTGGGGGGGGGGGTGTTTGGTGTGTTTGTCTGACTGTATGTGTCTGACTGTAGCAGTGTGGTGTGAGTGTGTGTGTGTGTGTGTGTGTGTGTGTGTGTGTGTGTGTGTGTGTGTAGGTGTGTGTGTGTGTGGGGGGGGGGGTGTAGGTGTGTAGGTGTGTAGGTGTGTTTTGGTGTGTGTGTAGGTGTGTGTAGGTGTGTATGTTTAGGTGTGTGTGTGTTTAGGGGTGTGTGTGTTTAGGTGTGTGTGTAGGTGTGTGTGTGTGCAGGTGTGTGTGTGTGTGTGTGTGTGTGTGTGTGTGTGTGTGTGTGTGTGTGTGTGTGTGTGTGTGTGTGCAGGTGTGTGTGTGTGTGTGTGTGTGTGTAGGTGTGTGTGTGTGTGTGTGTGTGTGTGTAGGTGTGTGTGTGCTTACCTTAGCGTGATGGAGATCTACCCCATACATGGACAGTTTCTTAACATTCTCCAGGAAGTGCATCTCTGCTTCAGCTGGGGTCATCCCTCTGACAACACACAGACACACACACACACACACACACACACACACACACACACACACACACACACAATCCATATGATCACATGACAGGGGAAAGAACTGGAGACAAAAAGGGCCATTTGGAAGGCTAACAAGAAGATCGTTTTGTACAACTTAGCTAGTCATATTGGACATAGAAATAAGCTTTAAAATGATGCCCACCTGACCCAGATTGAGAATTATAATGCAATATTTATTGGATTGCGTAAACAACAACAGTAATTGCGTAAACAACAACAGTAATTGCGTAAACAACAATAGGAATTGCGTAAACAACAATAGGAATTGCTTAAACAACAACAGGAATTGCGCAAACAACAGTAATTGCGTAAACAACAACAGTAATTGCGTAAACAACAACAGTAATTGCGTAAACAACAACAGTAATTGTGAAAACAACAGTAATTGCGTAAAACAACAACAGTAATTGCATAAACAACAACAGTAATTGCATAAACAACAACAGTAATTGCATAAACAACAACAGTAATTGTGTAAACAACAACAGTAATTGTGTGACTGTGGGTGACTGTGCTTTCTTCTGTCCTTAAATGGCAAAAGCTAGGAGAACTCAGAAAAACACCTTATAGTTGACGGCTGTTTCCTGGAGTCAGAGTGCATTGAAATTAATTAGGAACTGTACAGTCTGTGAGGTGTGAGGCCACTTGGAGACACCAGTTAGTCCTCTCACTGAAACCCACAGTCTGGAGAGGTGTGAGGCCACTTGGAGACACCAGTTAGTCCTCTCACTGAAACCCACAGTCTGGAGAGGTGTGTCCCAACTTGGAGACACCAGTTAGTCCTCTCACTGAAACCCACAGTCTGGAGAGGTGTTAGGCCACTTGGAGACACCAGGTAGTCCTCTCACTGAAACCCACAGTCTGGAGAGGTGTGAGGCCACTTGGAGACACCAGTTAGTCCTCTCACTGAAACCCACAGTCTGGAGATGTGTGTCCCCACTTGGAGACACCAGTTAGTCCTCTCACTAAAACCCACAGTCTGGAGAGGTGTGAGGCCACTTGGAGACACCAGTTAGTCCTCTCACTGAAACCCACAGTCTGGAGAGGTGTGTCCCCACTTGGAGACACCAGTCTGGAGAGGTGTTAGGCCACTTGGAGACACCAGTTAGTCCTCTCACTGAAACCCACAGTCTGGAGAGGTGTGAGGCCACTTGGAGACACCAGTTAGTCCTCTCACTGAAACCCACAGTCTGGAGAGGTGTGAGGCCACTTGGAGACACCAGTCTGGAGAGGTGTTAGGCCACTTGGAGACACCAGTTAGTCCTCTCACTGAAACCCACAGTCTGGAGAGGTGTGTCCCCACTTGGAGACACCAGTTAGTCCTCTCACTGAAACCCACAGTCTGGAGAGGTGTGTCCCCACGTGGAGACACCAGTTAGTCCTCTCACTGAAACTAACAGTCTGGAGAGGTGTGAGGCCACTTGGAGAAACCAGTCTGGAGAGGTGTGAGGCCACTTGGAGACACCAGTCTGGAGAGGTGTGAGGCCACTTGGAGACACCAGTCTGGAGAGGTTTTAGGCCACTTGGAGACACCAGTTAGTCCTCTCACTGAAACCCACAGTCTGGAGAGGTGTGAGGCCACTTGGAGACACCAGTCTGGAGAGGTGTTAGGCCACTTGGAGACACCAGTTAGTCCTCTCACTGAAACCCACAGTCTGGAGAGGTGTGAGGCCACTTGGAGACACCAGTTAGTCCCCTCACTGAAACCCACAGTCTGGAGAGGTGTGTCCCCACTTGGAGACACCAGTTAGTCCTCTCACTGAAACCCACAGTCTGGAGAGGTGTGTCCCCACTTGGAGACACCAGTCTGGAGAGGTGTTAGGCCACTTGGAGACACCAGTTAGTCCTCTCACTGAAACCCACAGTCTGGAGAGGTGTGAGGCCACTTGGAGACACCAGTTAGTCCTCTCACTGAAACCCACAGTCTGGAGAGGTGTGTCCCCACTTGGAGACACCAGTTAGTCCTCTCACTGAAACCCACAGTCTGGAGAGGTGTGAGGCCACTTGGAGACACCAGTTAGTCCCCTCACTGAAACCCACAGTCTGGAGAGGTGTGTCCCCACTTGGAGACACCAGTTAGTCCTCTTACTGAAACCCACAGTCTGGAGAGGTGTTAGGCCACTTGGAGACACCAGGTAGCCCTCTCACTGAAACCCACAGTCTGGAGAGGTGTGAGGCCACTTGGAGACACCAGTTAGTCCTCTCACTGAAACCCACAGTCTGGAGAGGTGTGTCCCCACTTGGAGACACCAGTTAGTCCTCTCACTGAAACCCACAGTCTGGAGAGGTGTGAGGCCACTTGGAGACACCAGTTAGTCCTCTCACTGAAACCCACAGTCTGGAGAGGTGTGTCCCCACTTGGAGACACCAGTTAGTCCTCTCACTGAAACCCACAGTCTGGAGAGGTGTTAGGCCACTTGGAGACACCAGGTAGTCCTCTCACTGAAACCCACAGTCTGGAGAGGTGTGGGGCCACTTGGAGACACCAGTTAGTCCTCTCACTGAAACCCACAGTCTGGAGAGGTGTGTCCCCACTTGGAGACACCAGTTAGTCCTCTCACTGAAACCCACAGTCTGGAGAGGTGTGAGGCCACTTGGAGACACCAGTTAGTCCTCTCACTGAAACCCACAGTCTGGAGAGGTGTGTCCCCACTTGGAGACACCAGTTAGTCCTCTCACTGAAACCCACAGTCTGGAGAGGTGTGTCCCCACTTGGAGACACCAGTCTGGAGAGGTGTTAGGCCACTTGGAGACACCAGTTAGTCCTCTCACTGAAACCCACAGTCTGGAGAGGTGTGAGGCCACTTGGAGACACCAGTTAGTCCTCTCACTGAAACCCACAGTCTGGAGAGGTGTGAGGCCACTTGGAGACACCAGTCTGGAGAGGTGTTAGGCCACTTGGAGACACCAGTTAGTCCTCTCACTGAAACCCACAGTCTGGAGAGGTGTGTCCCCACTTGGAGACACCAGTTAGTCCTCTCACTGAAACCCACAGTCTGGAGAGGTGTGTCCCCACGTGGAGACACCAGTTAGTCCTCTCACTGAAACTAACAGTCTGGAGAGGTGTGAGGCCACTTGGAGACACCAGTCTGGAGAGGTGTGAGGCCACTTGGAGACACCAGTCTGGAGAGGTGTGAGGCCACTTGGAGACACCAGTCTGGAGAGGTGTTAGGCCACTTGGAGACACCAGTTAGTCCTCTCACTGAAACCCACAGTCTGGAGAGGTGTGTCCCCACTTGGAGACACCAGTTAGTCCTCTCACTGAAACCCACAGTCTGGAGAGGTGTGAGGCCACTTGGAGACACCAGTCTGGAGAGGTGTTAGGCCACTTGGAGACACCAGTTAGTCCTCTCACTGAAACCCACAGTCTGGAGAGGTGTGAGGCCACTTGGAGACACCAGTTAGTCCCCTCACTGAAACCCACAGTCTGGAGAGGTGTGTCCCCACTTGGAGACACCAGTTAGTCCTCTCACTGAAACCCACAGTCTGGAGAGGTGTGTCCCCACTTGAAGACACCAGTCTGGAGAGGTGTTAGGCCACTTGGAGACACCAGTTAGTCCTCTCACTGAAACCCACAGTCTGGAGAGGTGTGTCCCCACTTGGAGACACCAGTTAGTCCTCTCACTGAAACCCACAGTCTGGAGAGGTGTGAGGCCACTTGGAGACACCAGTTAGTCCCCTCACTGAAACCCACAGTCTGGAGAGGTGTGTCCCCACTTGGAGACACCAGTTAGTCCTCTTACTGAAACCCACAGTCTGGAGAGGTGTTAGGCCACTTGGAGACACCAGGTAGTCCTCTCACTGAAACCCACAGTCTGGAGAGGTGTGAGGCCACTTGGAGACACCAGTTAGTCCTCTCACTGAAACCCACAGTCTGGAGAGGTGTGTCCCCACTTGGAGACACCAGTTAGTCCTCTCACTGAAACCCACAGTCTGGAGAGGTGTGAGGCCACTTGGAGACACCAGTTAGTCCTCTCACTGAAACCCACAGTCTGGAGAGGTGTGTCCCCACTTGGAGACACCAGTTAGTCCTCTCACTGAAACCCACAGTCTGGAGAGGTGTTAGGCCACTTGGAGACACCAGGTAGTCCTCTCACTGAAACCCACAGTCTGGAGAGGTGTTAGGCCACTTGGAGACACCAGGTAGTCCTCTCACTGAAACCCACAGTCTGGAGAGGTGTGAGGCCACTTGGAGACACCAGTTAGTCCTCTCACTGAAACCCACAGTCTGGAGATGTGTGTCCCCACTTGGAGACACCAGTTAGTCCTCTCACTGAAACCCACAGTCTGGAGAGGTGTGAGGCCACTTGGAGACACCAGTTAGTCCTCTCACTGAAACCCACAGTCTGGAGAGGTGTGTCCCCACTTGGAGACACCAGTTAGTCCTCTCACTGAAACCCACAGTCTGGAGAGGTGTGAGGCCACTTGGAGACACCAGTCTGGAGAGGTGTTAGGCCACTTGGAGACACCAGTTAGTCCTCTCACTGAAACCCACAGTCTGGAGAGGTGTGAGGCCACTTGGAGACACCAGTTAGTCCCCTCACTGAAACCCACAGTCTGGAGAGGTGTGTCCCCACTTGGAGACACCAGTTAGTCCTCTCACTGAAACCCACAGTCTGGAGAGGTGTGTCCCCACTTGGAGACACCAGTCTGGAGAGGTGTTAGGCCACTTGGAGACACCAGTTAGTCCTCTCACTGAAACCCACAGTCTGGAGAGGTGTGAGGCCACTTGGAGACACCAGTTAGTCCTCTCACTGAAACCCACAGTCTGGAGAGGTGTGTCCCCACTTGGAGACACCAGTTAGTCCTCTCACTGAAACCCACAGTCTGGAGAGGTGTGAGGCCACTTGGAGACACCAGTTAGTCCCCTCACTGAAACCCACAGTCTGGAGAGGTGTGTCCCCACTTGGAGACACCAGTTAGTCCTCTTACTGAAACCCACAGTCTGGAGAGGTGTTAGGCCACTTGGAGACACCAGGTAGTCCTCTCACTGAAACCCACAGTCTGGAGAGGTGTGAGGCCACTTGGAGACACCAGTTAGTCCTCTCACTGAAACCCACAGTCTGGAGAGGTGTGTCCCCACTTGGAGACACCAGTTAGTCCTCTCACTGAAACCCACAGTCTGGAGAGGTGTGAGGCCACTTGGAGACACCAGTTAGTCCTCTCACTGAAACCCACAGTCTGGAGAGGTGTGTCCCCACTTGGAGACACCAGTTAGTCCTCTCACTGAAACCCACAGTCTGGAGAGGTGTTAGGCCACTTGGAGACACCAGGTAGTCCTCTCACTGAAACCCACAGTCTGGAGAGGTGTGAGGCCACTTGGAGACACCAGTTAGTCCTCTCACTGAAACCCACAGTCTGGAGAGGTGTGTCCCCACTTGGAGACACCAGTTAGTCCTCTCACTGAAACCCACAGTCTGGAGAGGTGTGAGGCCACTTGGAGACACCAGTTAGTCCTCTCACTGAAACCCACAGTCTGGAGAGGTGTGTCCCCACTTGGAGACACCAGTTAGTCCTCTCACTGAAACCCACAGTCTGGAGAGGTGTGTCCCCACTTGGAGACACCAGTCTGGAGAGGTGTTAGGCCACTTGGAGACACCAGTTAGTCCTCTCACTGAAACCCACAGTCTGGAGAGGTGTGAGGCCACTTGGAGACACCAGTTAGTCCTCTCACTGAAACCCACAGTCTGGAGAGGTGTGAGGCCACTTGGAGACACCAGTCTGGAGAGGTGTTAGGCCACTTGGAGACACCAGTTAGTCCTCTCACTGAAACCCACAGTCTGGAGAGGTGTGTCCCCACTTGGAGACACCAGTTAGTCCTCTCACTGAAACCCACAGTCTGGAGAGGTGTGTCCCCACGTGGAGACACCAGTTAGTCCTCTCACTGAAACTAACAGTCTGGAGAGGTGTGAGGCCACTTGGAGACACCAGTCTGGAGAGGTGTGAGGCCACTTGGAGACACCAGTCTGGAGAGGTGTGAGGCCACTTGGAGACACCAGTCTGGAGAGGTGTTAGGCCACTTGGAGACACCAGTTAGTCCTCTCACTGAAACCCACAGTCTGGAGAGGTGTGTCCCCACTTGGATACACCAGTTAGTCCTCTCACTGAAACCCACAGTCTGGAGAGGTGTGAGGCCACTTGGAGACACCAGTCTGGAGAGGTGTTAGGCCACTTGGAGACACCAGTTAGTCCTCTCACTGAAACCCACAGTCTGGAGAGGTGTGAGGCCACTTGGAGACACCAGTTAGTCCTCTCACTGAAACCCACAGTCTGGAGAGGTGTGAGGCCACTTGGAGACACCAGTTAGTCCTCTCACTGAAACCCACAGTCTGGAGAGGTGTGTCCCCACTTGGAGACACCAGTCTGGAGAGGTGTTAGGCCACTTGGAGACACCAGTTAGTCCTCTCACTGAAACCCACAGTCTGGAGAGGTGTGAGGCCACTTGGAGACACCAGTTAGTCCTCTCACTGAAACCCACAGTCTGGAGAGGTGTGAGGCCACTTGGAGACACCAGTTAGTCCTCTCACTGAAACCCACAGTCTGGAGAGGTGTGTCCCCACTTGGAGACACCAGTTAGTCCTCTCACTGAAACCCACAGTCTGGAGAGGTGTTAGGCCACTTGGAGACACCAGGTAGTCCTCTCACTGAAACCCACAGTCTGGAGAGGTGTGAGGCCACTTGGAGACACCAGTTAGTCCTCTCACTGAAACCCACAGTCTGGAGAGGTGTGTCCCCACTTGGAGACACCAGTTAGTCCTCTCACTGAAACCCACAGTCTGGAGAGGTGTGAGGCCACTTGGAGACACCAGTTAGTCCTCTCACTGAAACCCACAGTCTGGAGAGGTGTGTCCCCACTTGGAGACACCAGTTAGTCTTCTCACTGAAACCCACAGTCTGGAGAGGTGTGTCCCCACTTGGAGACACCAGTCTGGAGAGGTGTTAGGCCACTTGGAGACACCAGTTAGTCCTCTCACTGAAACCCACAGTCTGGAGAGGTGTGAGGCCACTTGGAGACACCAGTTAGTCCTCTCACTGAAACCCACAGTCTGGAGAGGTGTGAGGCCACTTGGAGACACCAGTCTGGAGAGGTGTGAGGCCACTTGGAGACACCAGTTAGTCCTCTCACTGAAACCCACAGTCTGGAGAGGTGTGTCCCCACTTGGAGACACCAGTTAGTCCTCTCACTGAAACCCACAGTCTGGAGAGGTGTGTCCCCACGTGGAGACACCAGTTAGTCCTCTCACTGAAACTAACAGTCTGGAGAGGTGTGAGGCCACTTGGAGACACCAGTCTGGAGAGGTGTGAGGCCACTTGGAGACACCAGTCTGGAGAGGTGTTAGGCCACTTGGAGACACCAGTTAGTCCTCTCACTGAAACCCACAGTCTGGAGAGGTGTGTCCCCACTTGGAGACACCAGTTAGTCCTCTCACTGAAACCCACAGTCTGGAGAGGTGTGAGGCCACTTGGAGACACCAGTCTGGAGAGGTGTTAGGCCACTTGGAGACACCAGTTAGTCCTCTCACTGAAACCCACAGTCTGGAGAGGTGTGAGGCCACTTGGAGACACCAGTTAGTCCTCTCACTGAAACCCACAGTCTAGAGAGGTGTGAGGCCACTTGGAGACACCAGTTAGTCCTCTCACTGAAACCCACAGTCTGGAGAGGTGTGAGGCCACTTGGAGACACCAGTTAGTCTTCTCACTTGTAATCTTTTTTTTCTTATGTTGCACATGATCTCCAAAGTGTTCTCTTTCAATTGCTACCATGGTAACGCATACACTTTCCATAGTTCTTCTGTTAGAAACATGATCCATATAGGCCAATGTCCACAAGTGTAAAGGGTTAACATACAGCTGTTGTTTGTTTTATGCTTTGAATCCAGCATTTCAACATCTGAACAACCAGACAGACAGACAGACAGACAGACAGACAGGCAGGCAGGCAGACAGACAGGCAGGCAGGCAGGCAGGCAGGCAGGCAGGCAGGCAGACAGACAGACAGACAGACAGACAGACAGGCAGGCAGTTAGGCAGGCAGGCAGGCAGGCAGACAGGCAGACAGACAGACAGACAGACAGACAGACAGGCAGACAGGCAGGCAGGCAGGCAGGCAGAGAGGCAGGCAGACAGGCAGGCAGACAGACAGACAGACAGACAGACAGACACATACTTGTGGTTCTTGTGTAGGTCCATGACCTTATCTTCTAGTTCCTTGGTGTGGTTCGGAGCGAAGCGGAGCTCACTGTTGTACTCCGTCTCCTCGGGGTCGTAGTCCCCCAGCTCTGACTGGACCGTGTAGGAGCCCAGTATGGTGTGGGTGGTGAAGGAACAGGGGAGACGACCAGACACCATGTCATCACGCAGCTGGAGACACAGGTAGTACCTAGAGAGAGGGGGAGGGGGAGAGAGATAGAGAGAGAGAGAGAGGGGAGGGGCAGAGAGAGAGGAGGGGGGAGAGAGAGGAGGGGAGAGAGAGAGAGAGGGGGGGAAAGAGAAAGGAGGGGGGAGTTAGAGAGGAGGGGGTAGAGAGATGAGGGGGAGAGAGAGAGAGAGAGAGAGCGAGAGAGAGAGAGAGCGACAGAGAGGAGAGGGAGAGAGAGAGGAGTGGGAGAGAGAGGAGGGGGAGAGAGAGAGAGAGAGAGAGACGGAGAGAGAGAGAGAGAGGAGAGGGAGAGAGAGAGAAGGGGGAGAGAGAGAGAGAGAGAGAGGGGGGGGGGGGAGAGGAAGGAGAGAGAGAGAGTGCAAATAAATTACTTAAATATCATACAATGTGATTTTCTGGATTTTTGTTTTAGATTCCGTCTATCACAGTTGAAGTGTACCTATGATAAAAATGACAGACCTCTCTCTACATTCTTTGTAAGTAGGAAAACCTGCAAAATCAGCAGTGTATCAAATACTTGTTCTCCCCACTGTATGTATACTTTGACAATGTAAGTAATAATGCCATTGTCACACCCTGACCATAGTTTGCTTTGTATGTTTCTATGTTTTGTTTGGTCAGGGTGTGATCTGAGTGGGCATTCTATGTTATATGTCTAGTTTGTCTATTTCTATGTTTGGCCTGATATGGTCCTCAATCAGAGGCAGGTGTTAGTCATTGTCTCTGATTGGGAACCATATTTAGGTAGCCTGTTTTGGTGTTGGGTTTTGTGGGTGATTGTCTCCTGTGTCAGTGTTTGTTCCACACGGGACTGTTTCGGGTTTTCACATTTCTTGTTTTTGTAGTTTATTCATGTATAGTTTCATTATTAAAGAACCATGAATTATAACCACGCTGCATTTTGGTCCGCCTCTCCTTCCCAGGAAGAACCCCATTACAGCCAATTGACAAAAAAGTCAATTGAATTGAGAGAGAGAGAGAGAGAGAGAGAGAGAGAGAGATGTGTTTTTCAGTTTTGTCAGAGTAAAAGAAACACAAAGTGCCCATGGGTATTGACCATAGAGTCAGTCCATCCAGCTGACCTGCTGATGTCCTCAGAGAGCTGGGAAGGGTCTGGAGGGTAGAACTTGACGTTGAAGGCAAAGTTCCAAGGGCCAGCTGCAGAACAACACGGTATTTCATTACAACAGAATCGGAAAACGATAGAAACGTCCAGCAAATTAATTTGTCTGAGGTTGAGGTAAAAGCCATGTGTGTCTACAAGGTGCTGGTTGAGGTAAAGCCATGTGTGTCTACAAGGTGCTGGTTGAGGTAAAAGCCATGTGTGTCTACAAGGTGCTGGTTGAGGTAAAGACCCTGTGTTTCTCCTACAAGGTGCTGGTTGAGGTAAAGACCCTGTGTATCTCCTACAAGGTGCTGGTTGAGGTAAAGACCCTGTGTATCTCCTACAAGGTGCTGGTTGAGGTAAAGACCCTGTGTATCTCCTACAAGGTGCTGGTTGAGGTAAAGACCCTGTGTATCTCCTACAAGGTGTTGGTTGAGGTAAAGACCCTGTGTATCTCCTACAAGGTGCTGGTTGAAGTAAAGACCCTATGTTTCTCCTACAAGGTGTTGGTTGAGGTAAAGACCCTGTGTATCTCCTACAATGTGTTGGTTGAGGTAAAGACCCTGTGTATCTCCTACAAGGTGCTGGTTGAGGTAAAGACCCTGTGTATCTCCTACAAGGTGCTGGTTGAGGTAAAGACCCTGTGTTTCTCCTACAAGGTGCTGGTTGAGGTAAAGATCCTATGTTTCTCCTACAAGGTGTTGGTTGAGGTAAAGACCCTGTGTATCTCCTACAAGGTGTTGGTTGAGGTAAAGACCCTGTGTATCTCCTACAAGGTGTTGGTTGAGGTAAAGACCCTGTGTATCTCCTACAAGGTGCTGGTTGAAGTAAAGACCCTGTGTATCTCCTACAAGGTGCTGGTATTAGCAAGAAAAACGGTACAATTGAAATGACAATGACCAATCATGATTAATTTCAGTTGCTGCCTCAAAGTGTTTCATCGTCCTGATGATTTAATTGGACTATTGAGGAAAAGTTAAGTCAAAAGGAGAATCAAGAGGGTACCCCCCCCCCCCCCCCCCCCCCCATTGATAAAAGGGCCATGGTGCTGTTGAGAATCAACAGAAATATAGACATCTAGTTGATGAATCAACAGAATATAGACATCTAGTTGATGAATCAACAGTAATGAATCAACAGTATATAGACATTTAGTTGACGAATCAACAGTAATGAATCAACAGTATATAGGCATCTAGTTAATGAATCAACAGTATATAGACATCTAGTTGATGAATCAACAGTATATAGACATCTAGTTGATGAATCAACAGTATATAGACATCTAGTTGATGAATCAACAGTAATGAATCAACAGTATAGAGACATCTAGTTGATGAATCAACAGTAATGAATCAACAGTATATAGACATCTAGTTGATGAATCAACAGTAATGAATCAACAGTATGGAGACATCTAGTTGATGAATCAACAGTAATGAATCAACAGTATATAGACATCTAGTTGATGAATCAACAGTAATGAATCAACAGTATATAGACATCTAGTTGATGAATCAACAGGCACATTAGCAGTTGATCAGAAGAGAGCATTAGATTAGTGTGTTTTTAACTCACTCCTTATCTGCTTCTTCAGTTCCTTGTTAGGGTCCAGCCAGTTCTGGAGAAAGAGGCAATTAGCCGGTAATCAATTCATTACTAATATTAGACCATTAACCTCTGACTGCAGAGTGCTATTTAACACTGGAAACAAGTCAATGAACCATCACTAACACAGCTAATCACGGCCCAGTCTAAACACATCAGGGGTTCCTGGAGAGGCTGTCTCTCTGGCCCATTACTAACACAGCTAACACAGCTAATCACGGCCCAGTCTAAACACATCAGGGGTTCCTGGAGAGGCTGTCTCTCTGGCCCATTACTAACACAGCTAACACAGCTAATCACGGCCCCAGTCTAAACACATCAGGGGTTCCTGGAGAGGCTGTCTCTCTGGCCCATTACTAACACAGCTAACACAGCTAATCACGGCCCCAGTCTAAACACATCAGGGGTTCCTGGAGAGGCTGTCTCTCTTGCCCATTACTAACACAGCTAACACAGCTAATCACGGCCCCAGTCTAAACACATCAGGGGTTCCTGGAGAGGCTGTCTCTCTGGCCCATTACTAACACAGCTAACACAGCTAATCACGGCCCCAGTCTAAACACATCAGGGGTTCCTGGAGAGGCTGTCTCTCTGGCCCATTACTAACACAGCTAACACAGCTAATCACGGCCCCAGTCTAAACACATCAGGGGTTCCTGGAGAGGCTGTCTCTCTGGCCCATTACTAACACAGCTAATCACGGCCCCAGTCTAAACACATCAGGGGTTCCTGGAGAGGCTGTCTCTCTGGCCCATTACTAACACAGCTAACACAGCTAATCACGGCCCCAGTCTAAACACATCAGGGGTTCCTGGAGAGGCTGTCTCTCTGGCCCATTACTAACACAGCTAACACAGCTAATCACGGCCCCAGTCTAAACACATCAGGGGTTCCTGGAGAGGCTGTCTCTCTGGCCCATTACTAACACAGCTAATCACGGCCCCAGTCTAAACACATCAGGGGTTCCTGGAGAGGCTGTCTCTCTGGCCCATTACTAACACAGCTAACACAGCTAATCACGGCCCCAGTCTAAACACATCAGGGGTTCCTGGAGAGGCTGTCTCTCTTGCCCATTACTAACACAGCTAACACAGCTAATCACGGCCCCAGTCTAAACACATCAGGGGTTCCTGGAGAGGCTGTCTCTCTGGCCCATTACTAACACAGCTAACACAGCTAATCACGGCCCCAGTCTAAACACATCAGGGGTTCCTGGAGAGGCTGTCTCTCTGGCCCATTACTAACACAGCTAACACAGCTAATCACGGCCCCAGTCTAAACACATCAGGGGTTCCTGGAGAGGCTGTCTCTCTGGCCCATTACTAACACAGCTAACACAGCTAATCACGGCCCCAGTCTAAACACATCAGGGGTTCCTGGAGAGGCTGTCTCTCTGGCCCATTACTAACACAGCTAACACAGCTAATCACGGCCCCAGTCTAAACACATCAGGGGTTCCTGGAGAGGCTGTCTCTCTGGCCCATTACTAACACAGCTAACACAGCTAATCACGGCCCCAGTCTAAACACATCAGGGGTTCCTGGAGAGGCTGTCTCTCTGGCCCATTACTAACACAGCTAACACAGCTAATCACGGCCCCAGTCTAAACACATCAGGGGTTCCTGGAGAGGCTGTCTCTCTGGCCCATTACTAACACAGCTAACACAGCTAATCACGGCCCCAGTCTAAACACATCAGGGGTTCCTGGAGAGGCTGTCTCTCTGGCCCATTACTAACACAGCTAACACAGCTAATCACGGCCCCAGTCTAAACACATCAGGGGTTCCTGGAGAGGCTGTCTCTCTGGCCCATCACTAACACAGCTAATCACGGCCCCAGTCTAAACACATCAGGGGTTCCTGGAGAGGCTGTCTCTCTGGCCCATTACTAACACAGCTAACACAGCTAATCACGGCCCCAGTCTAAACACATCAGGGGTTCCTGGAGAGGCTGTCTCTCTGGCCCATTACTAACACAGCTAATCACGGCCCCAGTCTAAACACATCAGGGGTTCCTGGAGAGGCTGTCTCTCTGGCCCATTACTAACACAGCTAACACAGCTAATCACAGCCCCAGTCTAAACACATCAGGGGTTCCTGGAGAGGCTGTCTCTCTGGCCCATTACTAACACAGCTAACACAGCTAATCACGGCCCCAGTCTAAACACATCAGGGGTTCCTGGAGAGGCTGTCTCTCTGGCCCATTACTAACACAGCTAATCACGGCCCCAGTCTAAACACATCAGGGGTTCCTGGAGAGGCTGTCTCTCTGGCCCATCACTAACACAGCTAACACAGCTAATCACGGCCCCAGTCTAAACACATCAGGGGTTCCTGGAGAGGCTGTCTCTCTGGCCCATTACTAACACAGCTAATCACGGCCCAGTCTAAACACATCAGGGGTTCCTGGAGAGGCTGTCTCTCTGGCCCATTACTAACACAGCTAATCACGGCCCAGTCTAAACACATCAGGGGTTCCTGGAGAGGCTGTCTCTCTGGCCCATCACTAACACAGCTAACACAGCTAATCACAGCCCAGTCTAAACACATCAGGGGTTCCTGGAGAGGCTGTCTCTCTGGCCCATTACTAACACAGCTAACACAGCTAATCACGGCCCAGTCTAAACACTGCGACCAAATGAATAATTGAATCAGTTGTGTTATGCCACGTTCACGTGCTATCGTAGACTTGGAACCTCCCGAGTTGAAATGAACCTAGGTTTCCTATTTGGTTGATTCAAATACTGTCCAAAATGAGAAACGCGGAAACCTTTTTCTCAGACGACTTAGCCGTAAAGTCGGAAATGTCAGTTTCCTAGTTCCGACTAGCACATGAATGCAGCATTCATTCAAATCCCCCAGGACTGTAATTAGAGACACTTGATCTGGAATATGTGTCAAACTCAAGGCTCACATTCAACCCAGCATGTGGGGGATTAGAGTAAAAAACTAAAAATATGAACTATTTCTCTCAGGGGAAAAAAACAATCTCAATCGACATTGAAATGACTAAAACCAAACGGAAACGGTGTATGAGTCATCTATAGTCTCTAGATAACAGTCATCTATAGTCTCTAGATAACAGTCATCTATAGTCTCTAGATAACAGTCATCTATAGTCTCTAGATAACAGTCATCTATAGTCTCTAGATAACAGTCATCTATAGTCTCTAGATAACAGTCATCTATAGTCTCTAGATAACAGTCATCTATAGTCTCTAGATAACAGTCATCTATAGTCTCTAGATAACAGTCGTCTATAGTCTCTAGATAACAGTCATCTATAGTCTCTAGATAACAGTCATCTATAGTCTCTAGATAACAGTCATCTATAGTCTCTAGATAACAGTCATCTATAGTATCTAGATAACAGTCATCTATAGTCTCTAGATAACAGTCATCTATAGTCTCTAGATAACAGTCATTTATAGTCTCTAGATAACAGTAATCTATAGTCTCTAGATAACAGTCATCTATAGTCTCTAGATAACAGTCATCTATAGTCTCTAGATAACAGTCATCTATAGTCTCTAGATAACAGTCTTCTATAGTCTCTAGATAACAGTCATCTATAGTCTCTAGATAACAGTCATCTATAGTCTCTAGATAACAGTAATCTATAGTCTCTAGTTAACAGTCATCTATAGTCTCTAGATAACAGTCATCTATAGTCTCTAGATAACAGTAATCTATAGTCTCAAGATAACAGTCATCTATAGTCTCTAGATAACAGTCATCTATAGTCTCTAGATAACAGTTATCTATAGTCTCTAGATAACAGTCATCTATAGTCTCTAGATAACAGTCATCTATAGTCTCTAGATAACAGTCATCTATAGTCTCTAGATAACAGTCATCTATAGTCTCTAGATAACAGTCATTTATAGTCTCTAGATAACAGTCATTTATAGTCTCTGATAACAGTCATTTATAGTCGCTGATAACAGTCATCTATAGTCTCTAGATAACAGTCATTTATAGTCTCTGATAACAGTAATCTATAGTCTCTAGATAACAGTCATCTATAGTCTCTAGATAACAGTCATCTATAGTCTCTAGATAACAGTCATCTATAGTCTCTAGATAACAGTCATCTATAGTCTCTAGATAACAGTCATCTATAGTCTCTAGATAACAGTCATCTATAGTCTCTAGATAACACTCATCTATAGTCTCTAGATAACAGTCATCTATAGTCTCTTCACTCTGTCCATCTAGATAACAGTCATCTATAGTCTCTAGATAACAGTCATTTATAGTCTCTAGATAACAGTCATTTATAGTCTCTGGTAACAGTCATCTATAGTCTCTAGATAAAAGTCATCTATAGTCTCTTGATAACAGTCATCTATAGTCTCTTCACTCTGTCCATCTAGATAACAGTCATCTATAGTCTCTTCACTCTGTCCATCTAGATAACAGTCATCTATAGTCTCTTCACTCTGTCCATCTAGATAACAGTTATCTATAGTCTCTTCACTCTGTCCATCTAGATAACAGCCATCTATAGTCTCTGATAACAGTCATTTATAGTCTCTAGATAACAGTCATTTATAGTCTCTTCACTCTGTCCAGTTTGATAACAGCCATCTATAGTCTCTGATAACAGTCATTTATAGTCTCTTCACTCTGTCCAGCTTGATAACAGCCATCTATAGTCTCTACACTCTGTCCATCTAGATAACAGTCATTTATAGTCTCTTCACTCTGCCCAGCTTGATAACAGCCATCTATAGTCTCTGATAACAGTCATTTATAGTCTCTTCACTCTGTCCAGCTTGATAACAGCCATCTATAGTCTCTACACTCTGTCCATCTAGATAACAGTAATTTATAGTCTCTTCACTCTGTCCATCTAGATAACAGGCATTTATAGTCTCTTCACTCTGTCCATCTAGATAACAGTCATTTATAGTCTCTTCACTCTGTCCATCTAGATAACAGTAATTTATAGTCTCTTCACTCTGTCCATCTAGATAACAGCCATCTATAGTCTCTACACTCTGTCCATCTAGATAACAGTCATTTATAGTCTCTTCACTCTGTCCATCTAGATAACAGTCATCTATAGTCTCTAGCTAACAGTCATTTATAGTCTCTTCACTCTGTCCATCTAGATAACAGGCATTTATAGTCTCTTCACTCTGTCCATCTAGATAACAGTCATTTATAGTCTCTTCACTCTGTCCATCTAGATAACAGTCATCTATAGTCTCTAGCTAACAGTCATTTATAGTCTCTAGATAACAGTCATCTATAGTCTCTGATAACAGTCATTTATAGTCTCTTCACTCTGTCCATCTAGATAACAGCCATCTATAGTCTCTGATAACAGTCATTTATAGTCTCTTCACTCTGTCCATCTAGATAACAGGCATTTATAGTCTCTTCACTCTGTCCATCTAGATAACAGTCATTTATAGTATCTTCACTCTGTCCATCTAGATAACAGTAATTTATAGTCTCTTCACTCTGTCCATCTAGATAACAGCCATCTATAGTCTCTACACTCTGTCCATCTAGATAACAGTAATTTATAGTCTCTTCACTCTGTCCATCTAGATAACAGGCATTTATAGTCTCTTCACTCTGTCCATCTAGATAACAGTC
>NC_048572.1:87534329-87591829 GCF_013265735.2 Oncorhynchus mykiss | reverse complement strand
GACAGGCGACTGGTCGACGATCTGGTAGATGAAAAGTCCTCAAACTGCAGCAGGGAAAAGAGAAGGGAGACATGTATCTCTGTAAGCGTTTGTTTAGTATGTGTTGTGCTGTTGGGACGTCACATGACGGAAGGGAAACAGAATAACAGTGTTTCAATGATAGAAGACGATTATAAAATATGGCAGGTTTCTTTGGACGTGCACTTCTCTACAATGGTTATCGCATCGTCATACAGTTAAGATTGGTCCCGTCGTCATGACTACACAGAGAAGCGATTACATCCCAGTGACAGACTGGTGACCACAGGAGTCTAGAGTCACGTTTGATTTCTGTAAATTAAAAAAAATTGCTCCTCCCCATAAAAAAAAGCAATGGCTTGCTCCTTTTCCTGACTTTCCCTAAATGTTATAATTTTCATTTGCCAGAATTTTGAAAACAGAAAAGTATTTAGTCTTTTTACCACTTAAAAGTTTGGGGTCACTTTTTATTATCACACCTTATTTCTAACTTAATCCACCAAAACAATATCAGGCTCCAAGACAATGTGCTGTAGGACCCTGGTACCCAGCCAGGCTCCAAGACAATGTGCTGTAGGACCCTGGTACCCAGCCAGGCTCCAAGACCATGTTCTGTAGGACCCTGGTACCCAGCCAGGCTCCAAGACCATGTTCTGTAGGACCCTGGTACCCAGCCAGGCTCCAAGACAATGTGCTGTAGGACCCTGGTACCCAGCCAGGCTCCAAGACAATGTCCTGTAGGACCCTGGTACCCAGCCAGGCGCTAAGACAATGTCCTGTAGGACCCTGGTACCCAGCCAGGCTCCAAGACAATGTGCTGTAGGACCCTGGTACCCAGCCAGGCGCTAAGACAATGTGCTGTAGGACCCTGGTACCCAGCCAGGCGCTGAGACAATGTGCTGTAGGACCCTGGTACCCAGCCAGGCTCCAAGACAATGTGCTGTAGGACCCTGGTACCCAGCCAGGCGCTAAGACAATTTGATGTAGGACCCTGGTACCCAGCCAGGCGCTAAGACAATTTGATGTGGGACCCTGGTACCCAGCCAGGCGCTAAGACAATGTGCTGTAGGACCCTGGTACCCAGCCAGGCTCCAAGACAATGTGCTGTAGGACCCAGGTACCCAGACAGGCTCCAAGACAATGTGCTGTAGGATGTTGGTACCCAGCCAGGCTCCAAGACAATGTGCAGTAGGACGTTGGTACCCAGCCAGGCTCCAAGACAATGTGCTGTAGGATGTTGGTACCCAGCCAGGCTCCAAGATAATGTGCTGTAGGACCCTGGTACCCAGCCAGGCTCTAATGCGTCTCTCTCTCCTCACTGAATGAATGACACATGAATGAATGGGTGATAATTGTTGCACCTTACTTCGCAATTTAATTTAAACTAGGCCTAACTGAATGATAAGGAGGGTGAAGAGGTTGATTTAGAAAATGTATGAGTTTGTGTTATGCTTATTTATCATCATTGTTAATAATTTGACTGCGCGCGTTAATACCATTCTCTTTTACGTTTGACTTTGTAACAAAAGAAGCTGTTACAGGACTATGAACTATTCATCAATATATTTATCAAGCCTTGGTGCTTATGTTTCCGCACCTTGCAGGTTGATATTCATCTGATGCGTGTGTTAAAGGAGACAACATTCTCTAGCGGGTACTTATAGACTCAAAGGCCAGGCATGTTGTACTGTTAAAGCTGTTCCGCCATTTTGAAAAATCAGATTTTCCACCTCACTGACAACAAAGTACTTCCTCCGTCCTTCCTCCATCCTTCCTCCATCCTTCCTCCTTCCTCCATCCTTCCTCCATCCTTCTTCCATCCTTCTTCCATCCTTCCTCCATCCTTCCTCCATCCTTCCTCCATCCTTCCTTCATCCTTCCTCCATCCTTCCTCCATCCTTCCTCCATCCTTCCTTCATCCTTCCTCCGTTCTTCTTCCATTCTTCCTCCAGCCTTCCTCAGCTCAATAGAAATGTGACCTACAGATGACAAAGGTCATTCGAGTGACTTACAGACATGACTGTGCCAGAACTAAAGTGTGTGTGTGTATGTGTGAGTGTGTGTGTGTCGGTACATCTGTGAGTGTGTGTGTGTGTATGTGTGTCAAATCAAATCAAATTGTACAGCTGAAAATTGTTGTTCTGATTAAAGAAGCAATAAAACTGTCCTTCTTTAGACTAATTGAGTATCTGGAGCATCAGCATGTGTGGGTTTGATTACAGACTCAAAATGGCCAGAAACCTTCTGAAACTCGTCAGTCTATTCTTGTTCTGAGAAATGAAGGCTATTCCATGAGAGAAGTTGTCAAGAAACTGAAGGTCTCGTACAACTCTGTGTACTCCTCCTCTCTGTCTCTCCTCCTCTCTGTCTCTCCTCCTCTCTGTCTCTTCTCCTCTCGGTCTTTCCTCCTCTCTGTCTCTTCTCCTCTCGGTCTTTCCTCCTCTCTGTCTCTCCTCCTCGCTGTCTCTCCTCCTCTCTGTCTCTCCTCCTCTCTGTCTCTTCTCCTCTCTGTCTCTCCTCCTCTCTGTCTCTTCTCCTCTCGGTCTCTCCTCCTCTCTGTCTCTTCTCCTCTCTGTCTCTCCCCCTCTCTGTCTCTCCTCCTCGCTGTCTCTCCTCCTCTCTGTCTCTCCTCCTCTCTGTCTCTCCCCCTCTCGGTCTCTCCTCCTCTCTGTCTCTCCTCCTCTCTGTCTCTCCTCCTCTCTGTCTCTCCTCCTCTCTGTCTCTCCTCCTCTCTCTCCTCCTCTCTCTCGCTCCTCCTCTCTGTCTCTCCTCCACTCTGTCTCTCCCCCACTCTGTCTCTCCTCCTCTCTGTCTCTCCTCCTCTCTGTCTCTCCTACTCTCTGTCTCTCCCCCTCTCTGTCTCTCCCCCTCTCTGTCTCTCCTCCTCTCTGTCTTTCCTCCTCTCTGTCTCTCCTCCTCTCTCCCTCTCTCCCTCTCGGTCTCTCCCCCTCTCTGTCTCTCCAACTCTCTGTCTCTCCAACTCTCTGTCTCTCCCTCTCTCTGTCTCTCCCCCTCTATGTATCTTCTCCTCTCGGTCTCTCCTACTCTCTGTCTCTCCTCCTTTCTGTCTCTCCTCCTCTCCCCCTCTCTGTCTCTCCCCCTCTCTGTCTCTCCCCCTCTCTGTCTCTCCTCCGCTCTGTCTCTCCCTCTCTCTGTCTCTCCCTCTCTCTGTCTCTCCTCTCTGTCTCTCCTCCTCTCTGTCTCTCCTCCTCTCTGTCTCTCCTCCTCTCTGTCTCTCCCCCTCTCTGTCTCTCCTCCTCTCTCCCTCTCTCCCTCTCTGTCTCTTCTCCTCTCGGTCTCTCCTCCTCTCTGTCTCTTCCCCTCTCTGTCTCTCCTCCTCTCTGTCTCATCTCATCTCTCTGTCTCTCCTCCTCTCGGTCTCTCCTCCTCTTGGTCTCTCCTCCTCTCGGTCTCTCCTCCTCTCTGTCTCTCCTCCTCTCTGTCTCTCCTCCTCTCTGTCTCTCCCCCTCTCTGTCTTTCCTCCTCTCTCCCTCTCTCCCTCTCTGTCTCTTCTCCTCTCGGTCTCTTCTCCTCTCGGTCTCTTCTCCGCTCGGTCTCTTCTCCTCTCGGTCTCTTCTCCTCTCGGTCTCTTCTCCTCTCGGTCTCTTCTCCTCTCGGTCTCTTCTCCTCTCGGTCTCTTCTCCTCTCGGTCTCTTCTCCTCTCGGTCTCTCCCCCTCTCTGTCTCTCCCCCTCTGTCTCTCCCCCTCTCTGTCTCTCCCCCTCTCTGTCTCTCCCCCTCTCTGTCTCTCCCCCTCTCTGTCTTTCCCTCTCTCTGTCTCTCCCCCTCTCTGTCTCTTTCCTCTCTGTCTCTCCCCCTCTCTTTCTCTCCCTCTCTCTGTCTCTCCTCCTCTCTGTCTCTCCTCCTCTCTGTCTATTCTCCCCCTCTTTGTCTCCTCTCCCTCTATCCTCCTCTCACTCTTCTTCCTAAAACCTAAACATGATTCATAAATCATCACAATTTCATGCTCTATTTCCACTCTTCTATCAATCAACATATTTCAATATTCAACAATTTCCCTGTTATGGTTTAATCTTATTCATGTCGGCAGAAGACAAGGGAGCTACGCTAATGTCGAGAACAGAGAGGTACTGCAGCTACCAACCCTGTCTCTCTGTGTGTGTGTGTCTGTCTGTCTGTCTGTCTGTCTGTCTGTCTGTCTGTCTGTCTGTCCGTGTTTCTGTCTGTCTGTCTGTCTGTCTGTCTGTCTGTCTGTCTGTCTGTCTGTCTGTCTGTCTGTCTGTCTTTCTGTCTGTCTGTCTGTCTGTCTGTCTGTCTGTCTGTCTGTCTGTCTGTCCATGTTTCTGTCTGTCTGTCTGTCTGTCTGTCTGTCTGTCTGTCTGTCTGTCTGTCTGTCTGTCTGTCTGTCTGTCTGTCTGTCTGTCTGTCTGTCTGTCTGTATGTCTGTCTCTGTGTGCGCGTGTGTGTAAGCAGCACTGCAGTTAAAGTACAAGCCCTGCAGAAGAGACTACTCCCTGTATACTAGTCCTGGATGGAAGAGCATAGAAAAAGCTGTACCTACTCCACCCACACAAATTCACTCATAACGATGACCACAGCATAACACCTTTTCCCTCTCTGTCTCTTCTCCTCCTCTCTGTCTCTCCTCCTCTCTGTCTCTTCTCCCCTTCTCTGTCTCTTCTTCTCCTCTCCTCCTCTCTCCTCTCCTCTTCTCCTCCTCTCTCTCCTCTCCTCTCTTCTCCTCTCTAAACCTGAAAAGGTTTAGGACTCTACAGAGAAAAGTCAGATTCCACAGTGAGCAGCTTGCTACCCAACAACTCTGGAATTAACTCACAATTGCCATGTTTTTTTTTTAGTTAAGCTGAAAGGTGTTCAGACTTCTACACAAGAGTCGAGAGCACAGACCTAGGATCAGTTTACTCTCTCGTCCGTATGTGAGAATCAGTCAGAGTGGCTACATGCAGGGATAGTTAAACTAAACTACCTCGTGAGAAGATGCCCCTTTAGAGCACAGACCTAGGATCAGTTTACTCTCTCAAAATCACAACCTTAACAATTAGGCTCAGAAACACAAAACTGAGCTTAGATCAGCCCTGACCTCTGTATTGTCCTGACCTGAGAGTCCTGGAGAAAATTCCCCTCCTATGACATAGGCCATGTTCCAAAAGGAACCCTATTCCCTGCACTACAGGCCCCATAGGACTCTGGTCTAAAGTAGTGCACTATATAGGGAATAGGGCCCCATAGGACTCTGGTCTAAAGTAGTGCACTATATAGGGAATAGGGCCCCATAGGACTCTGGTCTAAAGTAGTGCACTATATAGGGAATAGGGCCCCATAGGACTCTGGTCTAAATTAGTGCACTATATATAGGGAATAGGGTTCCATAGGACTCTGGTCTAAAGTAGTGCACTATATAGGGAATAGGGCCCCATAGGACTCTGGTCTAAAGTAGTGCACTATATAGGGAATAGGGCCCCATAGGATTCTGGTCTAAAGTAGTGCACTATATAGGGAATAGGGCCCCATAGGACTCTGGTCTAAAGTAGTGCACTATATAGGGAATAGGGCCCCATAGGACTCTGGTCTAAAGTAGTGCACTATATATAGGGAATAGGGTTCCATAGGACTCTGGTCTAAAGTAGTGCACTATATAAGGAATAGGGACCCATATGGCTCTGGTCTAAAGTAGTGCACTATATAGGGAATAGGGTTCCATAGGACTCTGGTCTAAAGTAGTGCACTATATATAGGGAATAGGGTTCCATAGGACTCTGGTCTAAAGTAGTGCACTATATAGGGAATAGGGTTCCATAGGACTCTGGTCAAAAAGTAGTGCACTATATAGGGAATAGGGTGCCCTTAAAGACATACCCTTAGTGCTGGACCTGAGTCTCTCCTCTTTCTATAGCATTTGGTTTTCAAACCCCAGACATTTCACAATTGTGTGCCAGCGCTGAACTATCACACCTGATTCACTAGTCAAGGGCTTGATGATTAGTTGAATCAGGTGTGGAGGCTCCGGAATAGAATGCAAAACAGACCTAATTGAGCTAGTTTCTTAAATGAAACTAAACACCATGTTACCAAAACCCCATGTTACCCAAACCCCCATGTTACCCAAAACACCATGTTACCCATGTTGGGGGTGGAACGGTTGTTGGTCCCTGACAAGAGGTTTGAGAATCACTGGTCTACACTACTGTTGCCTGTCTTGGAAGCTGAGGAGGATTTAGCCTACAGATGAGTGCATCTGGCTCAAGGCGACCTCTGTTGACAAGCACGTACTGAAGATAACATAAGCTTTAGCTTCTAGAGAAATAGGCAATCTGCAGTCTGCCAGGCCAAACTCACACACCACAGAGAAACAGGCAATCTGTAGTCTGCCAGGCCAAACTCACACACCACAGAGAAACAGGCAATCTGTAGTCTGCCAGTCCAAACTCACACACCACAGAGAAACAGGCAATCTGTAGTCTGCCAGGCCAAACTCACACACCACAGAGAAACAGGCAATCTGTAGTCTGCCAGGCCAAACTCACACACCACAGAGAAACAGGCAATCTGTAGTCTGCCAGGCCAAACTCACACACCACAGAGAAACAGGCAATCTGTAGTCTGCCTGCCCAAACTCACACACCACAGAGAAACAGGCAATCTGTAGTCTGCCTGCCCAAACTCACACACCACAGAGAAACAGGCAATCTGTAGTCTGCCAGGCCAAACTCACACACCACAGAGAAACAGGCAATCTGTAGTCTGCCAGGCCAAAGTGACTCCGTTCTCAAACCAATATAATGTACAGTGGTTCCTCCTTTAAAAGTTGAGTCATGCTGCAGCACACCCTGAGTGCTACTGCAGCATTCTGTGTCTCGTCATGTAATTCTCTGCCATTTCTTCTGTTACTGCAAGTCATTGCTAGTTTGACCACCCAGGGGGCATCTTTGAGAAGCATTTGATAGTGTTCCGTATTGGCATTACCAGAGAATTTAAAACTTTTTTTGTAGTAACATAATATATGAGATTGATTTTAAGAAATTTTGCTTAATTAATTTGATTAATATTATGGTGTTTCTATTCAGAGAAAAACGACAAACGAAACCCTCTGGGTTTCCATTAGGATGGAAGGGAATAAAAATATATATATATTTAACCTTTATTTAACCAGGTAGGCTAGTTGAGAACAAGTTCTCATTTACAACTGCGACCTGGCCAAGATAAAGCATAGCAGTGTGAACAGACAACAACACAGAGTTACACATGGAGTAAACAATTAACAAGTCAATAACACAGTAGAAAAAAAAGAGAGTCTATATACATTGTGTGCAAAAGGCATGAGGAGGTAGGTGAATAATTACAATTTTGCAGATTAACACTGGAGTGATAAATGATCAGATGGTACATGTACAGAGATACTGGTGCATGTACAGAGATACTGGTGTGCAAAAGAGCAGAAAAAGAGAAAAAGAGCAGAAAAGTAAATAAATAAAAACAGTATGGGGATGAGGTAGGTAAATTGGGTGGGCTATTTACCGATAAACTTTGTACAGCTGCAGTGATCGGTTAGCTGCTCAGATAGCAGATGTTTGAAGTTGGTGAGGGAGATAAAAGTCTCCAACTTCAGCGATTTTTGCAATTCGTTCTTAATTTAATAATTTAAAATATGGCGCTGTACAACGTGATTGTCGGGAGTAGGCTACAGGATTGGAGGATCCTACATTTTTGGCCTTCATTAGACAACTTTGTTCCAATATTTCTGTAAATCAGTGATATTTATTCCCATAGTAATTCATTATGGATCCATAACCAAATCAACATCTGCATTTTGAAAGAGTATTTTTTATCATTAGTTTATTAATAAGGTTGGAGGGCACGCAATTCAAATAAATAATCGTAATAGTAAACATTCATGAACATACAAGAATGTTATATAATTTAAAAGCTTAAATTCTTGTTAATTTAACTGCGTTTTCCGATTTACAGATTTACAGATTCGAATTGCAATCTGGGAGCCGGAATTACATAGGTTTAAAGAAAAAAAGATTCTGGTTGGTTTTTCATCGGATTTCCACCTGCCATATCAATTCTGTTATAGTCTCAGACATTACATTAAAGGTTTTAGAAACTTCTAAGTGTTTTCTTTCCAATGACACCAATTACATGCATATCCTGGCTTCTGGGCCTGAGTAACAGGCAGTTTACTTTGGGCATGTCAGTCAGTAAATAAATAAATAATTAATTAATTGTTGTTTGTAAAGTAAAATTCAAAATTCAAAAAGGCACTCGCACATCTGAGCTATCTTTTATTGCAGGTGCCTGGCAACAGCCTGATAAGATGAGACAACAGCCTGATAAGATGAGTCAACAGCCTGATAAGATGAGGAAAAAGAGGAAGGAACCCGCACACTGTTCTTGATCGTATTACTGATCTTTATAAGCTTTACGTATCGGCATCACGGCCTTCGTCAGAGCTTTTGTGAGTTTATTAAATTACCACCCTTATGTAGACCCCACCCATATCCGTACCTTTCGCATCGAAAGGGGTGAAGGAAAAACAAATAACAATTATCCATGCATCGAAACAAACAAACAAACAACAACAATATTTGGTGCTAGCAAATATAACAATGCATTTCGTAAATATTCAATAAAGTGTGTACAGTCGTGGCCAAAAGTTTTGAGAATGACACAAATATTAATATCCACAAAGTTTGCTGCTTCGGTGTCTTTAGATATTTTTGTCAGATGTTACTATGGAATACTGAAGTATAATTACAAGCATTTCATAAGTGTCAAAGGCTTTTATTGACAAGTTACATGAAGTTGATGCAAAGAGTCAATATTTGCAGCAAATGACCCTTCATTTTTCAAGACCTCTGCAGTCCACCCTGGCATCCTGTCAATTAACTTCTGGGCCACATCCTGACTGATGGCAGCCCATTCTTGCATAATCAATGCTTGGAGTTTCTGGATGGTTGGGAGAAGTTGCTCTCCGTGTGTTGGTGCCATTTTTTATTCATCACTGTGTGAGTGAGCCCACTCCCTTGGTTGAGAAGCAACCCCACACATGAATGTTCTCAGGATGCTTTACTGTTGGCATGACACAGGACTGATGGTAGCGCTCACCTTGTCTTCTCCGGACAAGTTTTTTTCTGGATGCCCCAAACAATCGGAAAGGGGATTCATCAGAGAAAATGACTTCATCCCAGTCCTCAGCAGTCCAATCCCTGTACCTTTTGCAGAATATCAGTGTGTCCCTGATGTTTTTCCTGGAGAGAAGTGACTTCTTTGCTGCCCTTCTTGACACCAGGCCATCCTCCAAAAGTCTTTGCCTCACTGTGTGTGCAGATGCACTCACACCTGCCTGCTGCCATTCCTGAGCAAGCTCTGTACTGGTGGTGCCCTGATCCTGCAGCTGAATCAACTTTAGGAGACGGTCCTGGCGCTTGCTGTACTTTCTTGGGCGCCCTGAAGTCATCTTCACAACAATTGAACCGCTCTCCTTGAAGTTCTTGATGATCCGATAAATGGTTGATTTCGGTGCATTCTTACTGGCAGCAATATCCTTGCCTGTGAAGCCCTTTTTGTGCAAAGCAATGATGACGGTACGTGTTTCCTTGCAGGTAACCATGGTTGACAGAGGAAAAACAATGATTCCAAGCACCACCCTCCTTTTGAAGCTTCCAGTCTGTTATTCGAACTCAATCAGCATGACAGAGTGATCTCCAGCCTTGTCCTCGTCAACACTCACACCTGTGTTAACGAGAGAATCACTGACATGATGTCAGCTGGTCCTTTTGTGGCAGGGCTGAAATGCAGTGGAAATGTTTTTTTAGGGGATTCAGTTCATTTGCATGGCAAAGAGGGACTTTGCAATTAATTGCAATTCATCTGATCACTCTTCATAACATTCTGGAGTATATGCAAATTGCCATCATACAAGCTGAGGCAGCAGACTGTGAAAATTTATATTTGTGTCGTTCTCAAAACGATTACATACATTTAGGTTGGAGTCATTAAAACTCATTTTTCAACCACTCCACAAATTTCTTGTTAACAAACTATAGTTTTGGCAAGTTGTTTAGGACATCTCATTTTTCCAACAATTGTTAGCAGACAGATTATTTCACTTATAATTCACTGTATCACAATTCCAGTGGGTCAGAAGTTTACATACACTAAGTTGACTGTGCCTTTAAACAGCTTGGAAAATTACAGAAAATGATGTCATAGCTTTAGAAGCTTTAGAAGCTTTAGAAGCTGTATTTCAAGGCCTATCTTCAAACTCGGTGCCTCTTTGCTTGACATCATTGGAAAAAGAAATCTGCCAAGAACACAAAAAAAAATTGTAGACCTCCACAAGTCTGGTTCATCCTGTGGGAGCAATTTCCAAACGCCTGAAGGTACCACGGTCATCTGTACAAACAATAGTACGCAATTATAAACACCACGCAGCCATCATACGCAGCCATCATACCGCTCAGGAAGGAGACGCGTTCTGTCTCCTAGAGATGAACGTACTTTGGTGCGAAAAGTGCAAATCAATTCCAGAACAAAAAAATGAACTACATGACAAACAAATAAGCACAATCATTTGTCTCCACATTAACTAAAATATTCCTCTCAATTGTATTTTTTTTTTTGCTTGACTCGTTATGACGTTATAACTACTTACATTTGCTTCCACCGTAATGTTTTGTCAGCCATATTTGCTGAAGTCACCAGGGACGGGTGGCTCGCGTCAAATTTGTCCTTGGAACCACTCGATATGATTGGTCATATAAAAACCTTGGGACCCAAATGCATAATGAGTGCTCTAACTCCCCCTTGTGGCGGTCTGAAGCACTGAAGCAATGAAGCTGTGATGCAGGGTACCTCTAAGTCCCGCGGTGTATGCACGCAACTTTTAAAGTAGGAACCACTATATATTATGGCTGAAAAGTTGTCAACCCAGAAATTCCGAGCTCCCCCATTGGGCACAAGACAAACTGTACTGTAGCTGAATACAGCACGTGGAAGGCTCACCTGGTTATTTCTGGCTGGTGTACTGTGTCCAGCGGCAGCTGGGAAGTGTTCAATTGCCTTCCCTTCTTTCTCCTTCTGCTGCTTGGGCTCAGAGTCCGCTCCTGATTCAGTCATCATGGCCAATCACACTGGAAAAGAGAGAGAGACAGAGAGAGAGAGAGAGAGAGAGAGAGAGAGAGAGAGAGAGAGAGAGAGAGAGAGAGAGAGAGAGAGAGAGAGAGAGAGAGAGAGAGAGAGAGAGAGAGAGAGAGAGAGAGAGAGAGAGAGAGAGAGAGAGAGAGAGAGAGAGAGAGAGAGAGAGAGAGAGAGAGAGAGAGAGAGAGAGAGAGAGAGAGAGAGAGAGAGAGAGAGAGAGAGAGAGAGAGAGAGAGAGAGAGAGAGAGAGAGAGAGAGAGAGAGAGAGAGAGAGAGAGAGAGAGAGAGAGAGAGAGAGAGAGAGAGAGAGAGAGAGAGAGAGAGAGAGAGAGTTTACAGAGCCACCCACCATTCCTAAACCAGTAAGAGCAGTGGGAGCTCAATGCCACTATCACTGACTACTAAATCAAACCAAATGTTATTTGAATACAACAAGTATAGACTTTACAGTGAAATGCTTAGTTACGAACCCTTTCACAACAATGCAGTTATAAAGTAACAAAGCTGACAAATAGATAATAAGACAGTAATACTATCAAATAAAAATAAAGTTTCCATTGATCATCCTTGACGTTTCTACAACTTGATTGGAGTCCACCGGTGGTAAATTCAATTGACTGGACCTGATTTGGAAAGGCACACACCTGTCTATATGAGGTCCTACAGTTGACAGTGCATGTCAAAGCAAAACCCAAGCCACGAGGTCGAAGGAATTGTCCATAGAGCTCAGAGACAGGATTGTGTCGAGGCACAGATCTGGGGAAGGTTACCAAAACATTTCTGGAGCATTGAAGGTCCCCAAGAACACAGTGGCCTCCATCATTCTTAAACGGAAGAAGATTGGAACCACCAAGACTCTTCCTCGAGCTGGCTGCACAGCCAAACTGAGCGATCGGGGGAGAAGAGCTTTGCTCAGGGAGGTGACCAAGAACCTGATGGTCACACTGACAGAGCTCCTCTTGGAGATGGGGGAACCTTCCAAAGGCGCTTCAACAAAGTACTGAGTAAAGGATCTGAGTACTTATGTAAATGTTATATATATAGTTTTTTATTTCTAGTAAATATGCAAACATTTCTAAAAACCAGTTTTTGCTTTGTCATTGTGGGGTATTGTGTGTGTATAGATGACAAGGGAAAAAAAATAAGTTTTAATCCATTTTAGAATAAGGCCGTAACGTAACAACATTTGGAAAAAGTCAAGGGGTTTGAATACTTTACAAATACACTGTAGTTATAAATAATTTGTACACTGCAAACTGACCTCAAGAATCCCAATTTTGACATTTAATAGAGTACAGATGGAATCCTAGATTGAATAGAGGACAGATGGATTACTAGATTGAATAGAGTACAGATGGATTACTAGATTGAATAGAGTACAGATGGATTCCTAGATTGAATAGAGTACAGATGGATTCCTCGATTGAATAGAGTCCAGATGGATTCCTAGATTGAATAGAGTCCAGATGGATTCCTCGATTGAATAGAGGACAGATGGATTACTAGATTGAATAGAGTCCAGATGGATTACTAGATTGAATAGAGTACAGATGGATTCCTCGATTGAATAGAGTACAGATGGATTACTAGATTTAAAATAAATATTTGTGAAAATATATAAATAAATAAAAAATAATAACAATAGTTATGTTTAGATAGAGTCAAGGATATGTTTTTGTATAAACCTACAAAGTCTATAAATATAGACCTATAGCCTGATTTAGCTTCCCAATACACAATACAAACATTACAGTTGAATCCATTTGATCAACTTTATTTGTAGATTCGATTAGTAATAATTAGTAATTAATAAAGTCCAATTAAAGCTTCTGTAGAATCCAAAAAGATAATAATATAACCAATCAGGTCACAGGTGAAATTATTGGTTGTATGTCCTAAACAAAAGCACCTGTGCATGAACAATTGTAAAGGATGAATTGCATAAATAAATATTTACATTTTTAAGTCAAACGGTTTAAACCAAATAATGGTGAGTTTTACAACCGTGCTATTTTGTTAGTTTTTTTTTCCACATTGTTTGTAACTTATTTTGTAAATAATTTTGTTGCTACCTGTCGCTTGTGACCGAAAAGAGCTTCTGGACATCAGAACAACGATTACTCACCTCAAACTGGATGGAGATCTTTTCTTTAATGAGTCCGAAGCAAAGGATATACTGCTTTGTCAAGACAAGGCCCAAATCCCTGTCATCAGTGTGAAGAAAATACGAAATTACAAGGGGGTGGAGGTCTGGGTGTGAGAATCTGTTGGTGAGTAAACCGCCTTTACCATCCGTTTAATTGGCCAACGTGAAATCGCTGGGAAAAAAAACTGGACTTTCCAACCAATGGGACATTAAAAACTGTAATATCTTATGTTTCACTGAGACGTGGCTGAACGACGACACATATACTATAGAGCTGGCGGGATTTCAGTGCATCGGCAGGACAGAGCAGCTACGTCTGGTAAGGCGAAGGGGAAGGGGTTGTCAATAACAGCTGGTGCGCGATGTCTACAATTAAAGAAGTCTCGAGGTATTGCTCGCCTGAGGTAGAGTACCTCATGATAAGCTGTAGAGCACACTATCTACCAAGAGAGTTTTCATCTGTATTATTCGTAGCCGTCTATTTACCACCACAGACTGATGCTGGGCACTAAGACCAGCACTCAACCAACTCTATAAGGACATAGGCAACGAATAAAATGCTCATTCAGCAGCGGCGCTCCACCAGTCTCAACGTCAACAGTGAAGAGGAGACTCTGGGATGCTGGCCTTCTAGGCAGAGTTCCTCTGTCCAGTCTCAACGTCAACAGTGAAGAGGAGACTCCGGGATGCTGGCCTTCTAGGCAGAGTTCCTCTGTCCAGTCTCAACGTCAACAGTGAAGAGGAGACTCCGGGATGCTGGCCTTCTAGGCAGAGTTCCTCTGTCCAGTCTCAACGTCAACAGTGAAGAGGAGACTCCGGGATGCTGGCCTTCTACGCAGAGTTCCTCTGTCCAGTCTCAACGTCAACAGTGAAGAGGCGACTCCGGGATGCTGGCCTTCTAGGCAGAGTTCCTCTGTCCAGTCTCAACGTCAACAGTGAAGAGGGCGACTCCGGGATGCTGGCCTTCTAGGCAGAGTTCCTCTGTCCAGTCTCAACGTCAACAGTGAAGAGGGCGACTCCGGGATGCTGGCCTTCCAGACAGAGTTCCTCTGTCCAGTCTCAACGTCAACAGTGAAGAGGTGACTCCGGGATGCTGACCTTCTAGGCAGAGTTTCTCTGTCCAGTCTCAACGTCAACAGTGAAGAGGTGACTCCGGGATGCTGGCCTTCTAGGCAGAGTTCCTCTGTCCAGTCTCAACGTCAACAGTGAAGAGGGCGACTCCGGGATGCTGGCCTTCTAGGCAGAGTTTCTCTGTCCAGTCTCAACGTCAACAGTGAAGAGGAGACTCCGGGATGCTGGCCTTCTAGGCAGAGTTTCTCTGTCCAGTCTCAACGTCAACAGTGAAGAGGAGACTCCGGGATGCTGGCCTTCTAGGCAGAGTTTCTCTGTCCAGTCTCAACGTCAACAGTGAAGAGGTGACTCCGGGATGCTGGCCTTCTAGGCAGAGTTTCTCTGTCCAGTCTCAACGTCAACAGTGAAGAGGAGACTCCGGGATGCTGGCCTTCTAGGCAGAGTTCCTCTGTCCAGTCTAAACGTCAACAGTGAAGAGGAGACTCCGGGATGCTGGCCTTCTAGGCAGAGTTTCTCTGTCCAGTCTCAACGTCAACAGTGAAGAGGAGACTCCGAGATGCTGGCCTTCCAGACAGAGTTTCTCTGTCCAGTCTCAAGGTCAACAGAGAAGAGGAGACTCCGGGATGCTGGCCTTCTAGGCAGAGTTCCTCTGTCCAGTCTCAACGTCAACAGTGAAGAGGAGACTCCGGGATGCTGGCCTTCTAGGCAGAGTTCCTCTGTCCAGTCTCAACGTCAACAGTGAAGAGGAGACTCCGGGATGCTGGCCTTCTAGGCAGAGTTCCTCTGTCCAGTCTCAACGTCAACAGAGAAGAGGAGACTCCGGGATGCTGGCCTTCTAGGCAGAGTTCCTCTGTCCAGTCTCAACGTCAACAGAGAAGAGGAGACTCCGGGATGCTGGCCTTCTAGGCAGAGTTCCTCTGTCCAGTCTCAACGTCAACAGTGAAGAGGGCAACTCCGGGATGCTGGCCTTCTAGGCAGAGTTCCTCTGTCCAGTCTCAACGTCAACAGTGAAGAGGGCGACTCTGGGATGCTGGCCTTCTAGGCAGAGTTCCTCTGTCCAGTCTCAACGTCAACAGTGAAGAGGGCGACTCCGGGATGCTGGCCTTCTAGGCAGAGTTTCTCTGTCCAGTCTCAACGTCAACAGTGAAGAGGTGACTCCGGGATGCTGGCCTTCTAGGCAGAGTTTCTCTGTCCAGTCTCAACGTCAACAGTGAAGAGGAGACTCCGGGATGCTGGCCTTCTAGGCAGAGTTCCTCTGTCCAGTCTCAACGTCAACAGTGAAGAGGAGACTCCGGGATGCTGGCCTTCTAGGCAGAGTTTCTCTGTCCAGTCTCAACGTCAACAGTGAAGAGGAGACTCCGGCATGCTGGCCTTCCAGACAGAGTTTCTCTGTCCAGTCTCAACGTCAACAGTGAAGAGGAGACTCCGGGATGCTGGCCTTCTAGGCAGAGTTTCTCTGTCCAGTCTCAACGTCAACAGTGAAGAGGAGACTCCGGGATGCTGGCCTTCCAGACAGAGTTTCTCTGTCCAGTCTCAACGTCAACAGAGAAGAGGAGACTCCGGGATGCTGGCCTTCTAGGCAGAGTTCCTCTGTCCAGTCTCAACGTCAACAGTGAAGAGGAGACTCCGGGATGCTGGCCTTCTAGGCAGAGTTCCTCTGTCCAGTCTCAACGTCAACAGTGAAGAGGGAGACTCCGGGATGCTGGCCTTCTAGGCAGAGTTCCTCTGTCCAGTCTCAACGTCAACAGAGAAGAGGAGACTCCGGGATGCTGGCCTTCTAGGCAGAGTTCCTCTGTCCAGTCTCAACGTCAACAGAGAAGAGGAGACTCCGGGATGCTGGCCTTCTAGGCAGAGTTCCTCTGTCCAGTCTCAACGTCAACAGTGAAGAGGGCGACTCCGGGATGCTGGCCTTCTAGGCAGAGTTCCTCTGTCCAGTCTCAACGTCAACAGTGAAGAGGGCGACTCCGGGATGCTGGCCTTCTAGGCAGAGTTCCTCTGTCCAGTCTCAACGTCAACAGTGAAGAGGGCGACTCCGGGATGCTGGCCTTCTAGGCAGAGTTCCTCTGTCCAGTCTCAACGTCAACAGAGAAGAGGAGACTCCGGGATGCTGGCCTTCTAGGCAGAGTTCCTCTGTCCAGTCTCAACGTCAACAGTGAAGAGGCGACTCCGGGATGCTGGCCTTCTAGGCAGAGTTCCTCTGTCCAGTCTCAACGTCAACAGTGAAGAGGAGACTCCGGGATGCTGGCCTTCTAGGCAGTTCCTCTGTCCAGTCTCAACGTCAACAGTGAAGAGGCGACTCCGGGATGCTGGCCTTCTAGGCAGAGTTCCTCTGTCCAGTCTCAACGTCAACAGTGAAGAGGGCGACTCCGGGATGCTGGCCTTCTACGCAGAGTTCCTCTGTCCAGTCTCAACGTCAACAGAGAAGAGGAGACTCCGGGATGCTGGCCTTCTACGCAGAGTTCCTCTGTCCAGTCTCAACGTCAACAGTGAAGAGGCGACTCCGGGATGCTGGCCTTCTACGCAGAGTTCCTCTGTCCAGTCTCAACGTCAACAGTGAAGAGGAGACTCCGGGATGCTGGCCTTCTAGGCAGAGTTCCTCTGTCCAGTCTCAACGTCAACAGTGAAGAGGCGACTCCGGGATGCTGGCCTTCCAGACAGAGTTCCTCTGTCCAGTCTCAACGTCAACAGTGAAGAGGAGACTCCGGGATGCTGGCCTTCTACGCAGAGTTCCTCTGTCCAGTCTCAACGTCAACAGTGAAGAGGCGACTCCGGGATGCTGGCCTTCTAGGCAGAGTTCCTCTGTCCAGTCTCAACGTCAACAGTGAAGAGAGCGACTCCGGGATGCTGGCCTTCTACGCAGAGTTCCTCTGTCCAGTCTCAACGTCAACAGTGAAGAGGAGACTCCGGGATGCTGGCCTTCTACGCAGAGTTCCTCTGTCCAGTCTCAACGTCAACAGTGAAGAGGCGACTCCGGGATGCTGGCCTTCTAGGCAGAGTTCCTCTGTCCAGTCTCAACGTCAACAGAGAAGAGGAGACTCCGGGATGCTGGCCTTCTAGGCAGAGTTCCTCTGTCCAGTCTCAACGTCAACAGTGAAGAGGAGACTCTGGGATGCTGGCCTTCTAGGCAGAGTTCCTCTGTCCAGTCTCAACGTCAACAGAGAAGAGGAGACTCCGGGATGCTGGCCTTCTACGCAGAGTTCCTCTGTCCAGTCTCAACGTCAACAGTGAAGAGGAGACTCCGGGATGCTGGCCTTCTAGGCAGAGTTCCTCTGTCCAGTCTCAACGTCAACAGAGAAGAGGAGACTCCGGGATGCTGGCCTTCTAGGCAGAGTTCCTCTGTCCAGTCTCAACGTCAACAGAGAAGAGGAGACTCCGGGATGCTGGCCTTTTACGCAGAGTTCCTCTGTCCAGTCTCAACGTCAACAGTGAAGAGGCGACTCCGGGATGCTGGCCTTCTAGGCAGAGTTCCTCTGTCCAGTCTCAACGTCAACAGAGAAGAGGAGACTGCGGGATGCTGGCCTTCTAGGCAGAGTTCCTCTGTCCAGTCTCAACATCAACAGAGAAGAGGAGACTCCGGGATGCTGGCCTTCTACGCAGAGTTCCTCTGTCCAGTCTCAACGTCAACAGTGAAGATGCGACTCCGGGATGCTGGCCTTCTAGGCAGAGTTCCTCTGTCCAGTCTCAAGGTCAACAGAGAAGAGGAGACTCCGGGATGCTGGCATTCTAGGCAGAGTTCCTCTGTCCAGTCTCAACGTCAACAGAGAAGAGGAGACTCCGGGATGCTGGCCTTCTAGGCAGAGTTCCTCTGTCCAGTCTCAACGTCAACAGTGAAGAGGAGACTCCGGGATGCTGGCCTTCTAGACAGAGTTCCTCTGTCCAGTCTCAACGTCAACAGAGAAGAGGAGACTCCGGGATGCTGGCCTTCTAGGCAGAGTTCCTCTGTCCAGTCTCAACGTCAACAGTGAAGAGGAGACTCTGGGATGCTGGCCTTCTAGGCAGAGTTTCTCTGTCCAGTCTCAACGTCAACAGTGAAGAGGAGACTCCGGGATGCTGGCCTTCTAGGCAGAGTTCCTCTGTCCAGTCTCAACGTCAACAGTGAAGAGGAGACTCTGGGATGCTGGCCTTCTAGGCAGAGTTTCTCTGTCCAGTCTCAACGTCAACAGTGAAGAGGAGACTCCGGGATGCTGGCCTTCCAGACAGAGTTCCTCTGTCCAGTCTCAACGTCAACAGTGAAGAGGCGACTCCGGGATGCTGGCCTTCTACGCAGAGTTCCTCTGTCCAGTCTCAACGTCAACAGTGAAGAGGCGACTCCGGGATGCTGGCCTTCTAGGCAGAGTTCCTCTGTCCAGTCTCAACGTCAACAGTGAAGAGGAGACTCTGGGATGCTGGCCTTCTAGGCAGAGTTTCTCTGTCCAGTCTCAACGTCAACAGTGAAGAGGAGACTCCGGGATGCTGGCCTTCTAGGCAGAGTTCCTCTGTCCAGTCTCAACGTCAACAGTGAAGAGGAGACTCTGGGATGCTGGCCTTCTAGGCAGAGTTTCTCTGTCCAGTCTCAAAGTCAACAGTGAAGAGGAGACTCCGGGATGCTGGCCTTCCAGACAGAGTTCCTCTGTCCAGTCTCAACGTCAACAGTGAAGAGGAGACTCCGGGATGCTGGCCTTCTAGGCAGAGTTCCTCTGTCCAGTCTCAACGTCAACAGTGAAGAGGAGACTCCGGGATGCTGGCCTTCCAGACAGAGTTCCTCTGTCCAGTCTCAACGTCAACAGTGAAGAGGAGACTCCGGGATGCTGGCCTTCTAGGCAGAGTTCCTCTGTCCAGTCTCAACGTCAACAGTGAAGAGGAGACTCCGGGATGCTGGCCTTCCAGACAGAGTTCCTCTGTCCAGTCTCCAAGTCAACAGTGAAGAGGAGACTCCGGGATGCTGGCCTTCTAGGCAGAGTTCCTCTGTCCAGTCTCAACGTCAACAGTGAAGAGGCGACTCCGGGATGCTGGCCTTCTACGCAGAGTTCCTCTGTCCAGTCTCAACGTCAACAGTGAAGAGGCGACTCCGGGATGCTGGCCTTCTAGGCAGAGTTCCTCTGTCCAGTCTCAACGTCAACAGTGAAGAGGAGACTCTGGGATGCTGGCCTTCTAGGCAGAGTTTCTCTGTCCAGTCTCAACGTCAACAGTGAAGAGGAGACTCCGGGATGCTGGCCTTCTAGGCAGAGTTCCTCTGTCCAGTCTCAAAGTCAACAGTGAAGAGGAGACTCTGGGATGCTGGCCTTCTAGGCAGAGTTTCTCTGTCCAGTCTCAACGTCAACAGTGAAGAGGAGACTCCGGGATGCTGGCCTTCCAGACAGAGTTCCTCTGTCCAGTCTCAACGTCAACAGTGAAGAGGAGACTCCGGGATGCTGGCCTTCTAGGCAGAGTTCCTCTGTCCAGTCTCAACGTCAACAGTGAAGAGGAGACTCCGGGATGCTGGCCTTCCAGACAGAGTTCCTCTGTCCAGTCTCAACGTCAACAGTGAAGAGGCGACTCCGGGATGCTGGCCTTCCAGACAGAGTTCCTCTGTCCAGTCTCAACGTCAACAGTGAAGAGGAGACTCCGGGATGCTGGCCTTCTAGGCAGAGTTCCTCTGTCCAGTCTCAACGTCAACAGTGAAGAGGAGACTCCGGGATGCTGGCCTTCTAGGCAGAGTTCCTCTGTCCAGTCTCAACGTCAACAGAGAAGAGGTGACTCCGGGATGCTGGCCTTCTAGGCAGAGTTCCTCTGTCCAGTCTCAACGTCAAAAGTGAAGAGGAGACTCCGGGATGCTGGCCTTCTAGGCAGAGTTCCTCTGTCCAGTCTCAACGTCAACAGAGAAGAGGAGACTCCGGGATGCTGGCCTTCTAGGCAGAGTTCCTCTGTCCAGTCTCAAGGTCAACAGTGAAGAGGCGACTCCGGGATTCTGGCCTTCTACGCAGAGTTCCTCTGTCCAGTCTCAACGTCAACAGTGAAGAGGTGACTCCGGGATGCTGGCCTTCCAGACAGAGTTCCTCTGTCCAGTCTCAACGTCAACAGTGAAGAGGAGACTCCGGGATGCTGGCCTTCTAGGCAGAGTTCCTCTGTCCAGTCTCAACGTCAACAGTGAAGAGGAGACTCCGGGATGCTGGCCTTCTAGACAGAGTTCCTCTGTCCAGTCTCAACGTCAACAGAGAAGAGGAGACTCCGGGATGCTGGCCTTCTAGGCAGAGTTCCTCTGTCCAGTCTCAAGGTCAACAGTGAAGAGGAGACTCCGGGATGCTGGCCTTCTAGGCAGAGTTCCTCTGTCCAGTATCAACGTCAACAGAGAAGAGGAGACTCCGGGATGCTGGCCTTCTAGGCAGAGTTCCTCTGTCCAGTCTCAAGGTCAACAGTGAAGAGGCGACTCCGGGATTCTGGCCTTCTACGCAGAGTTCCTCTGTCCAGTCTCAACGTCAACAGTGAAGAGGCGACTCCGGGATGCTGGCCTTCTACGCAGAGTTCCTCTGTCCAGTCTCAACGTTAACAGTGAAGAGGCGACTCCGGGATGCTGGCCTTCTAGGCAGAGTTCCTCTGTCCAGTCTCAACGTCAACAGTGAAGAGGCGACTCCGGGATGCTGGCCTTCTAGGCAGAGTTCCTCTGTCCAGTCTCCATGTCAACAGTGAAGAGGCGACTCCGGGATGCTGGCCTTCTACGCAGAGTTCCTCTGTCCAGTCTCCATGTCAACAGTGAAGAGGCGACTCCGGAATGCTGGCATTCTAAGCAGAGTTCCTCTGTCCAGTCTCCATGTCAACAGTGAAGAGGTGACTCCGGGATGCTGGCCTTCTAGGCAGAGTTCCTCTGTCCAGTGTCTGTGTTCTTTTGCTCATCTTAATCTTTTCTTTTTATTGGCCAGTCTGAGAAATGGCTTTTTCTTTGCAACTCTGCCTAGAAAGTCACATGGAATAGCCTTCATTTCTCAGAACAAGAACAGACTGACGAGTTTCAGAAGAAAGTCTTTGTTACTGGCCATTCTGAGCTTGTAATCGAACCCACAAATGTTGATGCTCCAGATACTCAACTAGTCTAAAGAAGGCCAGTTTTATTACTTCTGTAATAAGGACAACAGTTTTCAGTTGTGCTAACATAATTGCAAAAGGTTTTCTAATGATCAATTAGCCTTTTAAAACTGGATTAGCTAACACAAAGTGCCATTGGAACACAGGAGTGATGATTGCTGATAATGGGCCTCTGTACGCTAATGTAGATATTCAATAAAAAATCAGCCGTTTCCAGCTACAATAGTAATTTACAACATTAACAATGTCTACACTGTATTTCTGATCAATTTGATGTTATTTTAATGGACAAGAAATGTGCTTTTCTTTCAAAAACAAGAACGTGACCCCAAACTTTTGAACGGTATTGTATATGTAATGTCTCTGACTACCTTGCCGTACCAGAGAGATAGTCCTGTGTAGATGCTACATCAGAGTAGGGTTTGTTGTTCACCTCAGTCATCTGATACATATGTATCTGTTGTCTTTCCAACTACATGGAATAATTAAGCAATAAGGTTCGGGGGGGGGGGGGGGGGGGGGGGGTGTATATGGTCAATATAGCACACACAGCTATTGGCTGTTCTTACGCACGACGCAATGCGGAGTGCCTGGATATAGGACTTAGGGTGATATATTGGCCATATACCACAAACCCCTGAGGTGCCGTATTGCTATTATAAACTGGTTACCGACATAACCGCTCTAGTAATTTAATAGGATCTCAATGGCAGTAGTTTATTCGACATAATATGTAGTTGACATCAATGACGAGTAACCTTGCCCCAAAACAATATACTACCCCTCTCCTACCTAAAAAAAAATTTTTTCGGGAAGATGATTTGATGAAGTATCAGGCTTAACGGTTTGACAAGTGCTTTTCGCAAAGTCAACATACACCGAAGAAGCATAACAATGTCGTAAATGAAATTCTACAGACTACGAGATCAATTAGCGAAGCAACCCTTACAATGTTGCGCACAGTTACAATATAGCGCGCCGGAAAGGTTGTACCAAACACGTAATAAACATCTACCATGTCGTTTTGGCTATGCCGCATGACTCGTTTTACAAAACAGAAAACCATTTTCATGCCAGTTTGCTGTCATTCTGACTTCGGGTGATGTGGTCAGGAAACCTTCGTCTTCTTGACATGCAAAATAAAAGGACCAACACAAATATTCACAACATACCAGACAATATTCCTTCCAATCGGTTTGACATCAACAGAGTAGAAAAAAGTATCCGGTCAAATGTATAGTAATGTCATTACCGGTGTAGTGCCTTCTCTGTCCGTCCGGTACTGCGTGAGCAAAATATCCGTGGTTGTAGTTCAGTTGCGGTTGCTTCTTCTTGATTGTGATCCTGCTACAGCATCAGAGTCTCTCTTCACCAGCAGACTTAGACTGTCAGAGACGCAGCTCAGCTAGGGATTCTGGGATAGATGGACAGCCAGGGTAATAATTTGGGAGTAGTGGACACTATAACTGATCTAAGAGTGATCCTAGAGCCGTGACTATGTATAAAAGCAATGGTAGTTCAGTTGGTCAAATTATTGTTGGTTTAATATAGTTCAATAAGTCCACACACACACACAGTAGAGTAGAACAGAATAGAATATAGTAGAATTGAGTGGAATAGAGTAGAACATAATAGAATAGAGTAGGATAGAGTAGATTAGAGTAGAGTAGGGTGGAGTAGGGTAGGGTGGGGTAGTGTAGGGTAGGGTAGAGTAGGATAGAGTAGAGTAGGATACAGTAGGGTAGGGTAGGGTAGGGTAGGGTGTGGTAGGGTAGGATAGGATAGAGTAGAGTAGGATAGGATAGGGTAGAGTAGGGTAGAGTAGAGTAGCGTAGAGTAGAGTAGGGTAGGGTGGAGTAGGGTAGGGTAGAGTAGGGTAGGGTAGAGTAGAGTAGGGTAGCATAGAGTAGAGTAGAGTGGGGTAGGGTGGAGTAGAGTAGAGTAGAGTAGAGTAGGTTAGAGTAGAGTAGAGTAGAGCAGGGTATAGTAGAGTATAGTATAGTAGAGTAGGGTAGGGTAGGGTAGAGTAGAGTAGGGTAGGGTAAGGTAGGGTAGGGTAGAGTAGAGTAGAGTAGAGTAGAGTACAGTAGAGTAGGGTAGGGTAGGGTAGAGTAGAGTAGAGTAGGGTAGAGTAGAATATAATATGTGTTGGTATTTCATTATTATTTAATTATTTAATTATTATCCCCATTAGCTGCAAAGGCAGCAGCTACTCTTCCTGTGGTCCACACAAAATATGAAACATAATACAGAACATTAATAGACAAGCTCAAGGACAAAACTACATTAATAATCAAATCAATGTAAAAAGGCACACGTACCCTACATATCAATACCAATACACACACAAACTATCTGGGTAAAATAGGGGAGAGGCGTTGTGCCGTGAAACCAGGTTAGCTGTTCATTTGTGCAATATGAGATGGAATAGAGTATAATAGAGTAGAATAGAGTAGAACACATTAGAACACAGTAGAATAGAGTAGAATAGAGGAGAGTAGAATTGTCGGAGGCCGAGCAATTGCCGTACCAGGCAGTGATGCAACCAGTCAGGATGCTCTCGATGTTGCAGCTGTAGAACCCTTTGCGGATCTCAGGACCCATGCCAAATATTTTTACTTTCCTGAGGGGGAATAGGCTTTGTCGTGTCCTCTTTACGACTGTCTTGGTGTGTTTGGGCCATTCTAGTTTGTTGTTGATGTGGACGCCAAGGTACTTGAAGCTCTCAACCTGCTCCACTACAGCCCCGTCGATGAGAATGCTCGGACCTCCTTTCCCTGTAGTCCACAATCATCTCCTTAGTCTTGGTTACGTTGAGGGATACGTTGGTGAACAGGGAGTACAGGAGGGGACTGAGCACACACCCCTGGGGAGCTCCAGTGTTGAGGATCAGCATGGCAGATGTGTTACTACCTACCCTTACCACATAGGGGCGGCCTGTCAGGAAGTCCAGGATCCAGTTGCAGAGGGAGTGTTTAGTCCAAGAATCCTTATCTTAGTGATGAGCTTTGAGGGCAATATGGTGTTGAACGCTGAGCTGTAGTCTATGAATAGCATTCTCACATAGGTGTTCCTTTTGTCCAGGTGGGAAAGGGCAAATTGGAGTGCAATAGAGATTGCATCATCTGTGGATCTGTTAGAGCGGTATGCAAATTAAAGTTTCATAATTACGTAAAGTTATATAATTCTGTTCATCAATTTTTTCTAGTTCAGATTTGGCTGCTAAGACTTTTGCCATATTTCTTTGAGAAGGATAGAGTAGGATAGAGTAGAGTAGGATACAGTAGGGTAGGGTAGGGTAGGGTAGGGTGTGGTAGGGTAGGATAGGATAGAGTAGAGTAGGATAGGATAGGGTAGAGTAGGGTAAAGTAGAGTAGCGTAGAGTAGAGTAGGGTAGGGTGGAGTAGGGTAGGGTAGAGTAGGGTAGGGTAGAGTAGAGTAGGGTAGCATAGAGTAGAGTAGAGTGGGGTAGGGTGGAGTAGAGTAGAGTAGAGTAGAGTAGGTTAGAGTAGAGTAGAGTAGGGTAGAGTAGAGTAGAGTAGAGTACAGTAGAGTAGGGTAGGGTAGGGTAGAGTAGAGTAGAGTAGGGTAGAGTAGAATATAATATTTGTTGGTATTTCATTATTATTTAATTATTTAATTATTATCCCCATTAGCTGCAAAGGCAGCAGCCATTAGCTGCAAAGGGCCATTCTAGTTTGTTGTTGATGTGGACGCCAAGGTACTTGAAGCTCTCAACCTGCTCCACTACAGCCCCGTCGATGAGAATGCTCGGACCTCCTTTCCCTGTAGTCCACAATCATCTCCTTAGTCTTGGTTACGTTGAGGGATACGTTGGTGAACAGGGAGTACAGGAGGGGACTGAGCACACACCCCTGGGGAGCTCCAGTGTTGAGGATCAGCATGGCAGATGTGTTACTACCTACCCTTACCACATAGGGGCGGCCTGTCAGGAAGTCCAGGGTCCAGTTGCAGAGGGAGTGTTTAGTCCAAGAATCCTTATCTTAGTGATGAGCTTTGAGGGCAATATGGTGTTGAACGCTGAGCTGTAGTCTATGAATAGCATTCTCACATAGGTGTTCCTTTTGTCCAGGTGGGAAAGGGCAAATTGGAGTGCAATAGAGATTGCATCATCTGTGGATCTGTTAGAGCGGTATGCAAATTAAAGTTTCATAATTACGTAAAGTTATATAATTCTGTTCATCAATTTTTTCTAGTTCAGATTTGGCTGCTAAGACTTTTGCCATATTTCTTTGAGAAGGATAGAGTAGGATAGAGTAGAGTAGGATACAGTAGGGTAGGGTAGGGTAGGGTAGGGTGTGGTAGGGTAGGATAGGAGTTCCTTTTGTCCAGGTGGGAAAGGGCAAATTGGAGTGCAATAGAGATTGCATCATCTGTGGATCTGTTAGAGCGGTATGCAAATTAAAGTTTCATAATTACGTAAAGTTATATAATTCTGTTCATCAATTTTTTCTAGTTCAGATTTGGCTGCTAAGACTTTTGCCATATTTCTTTGAGAAAAAGCCTCTCCCAATTCATGTGACGCTCGTCGTTGGGAATGAGGTGAGGACCAAAACGCAGCGTGGTGAGTGTTAATCGTTATATTTATTAAACAGAGAACACTGAACAAAATAACTAAGGAGAAACAAAACAGTTCTGAAAGGTGACAGACACATAACAGAAAATAATCACCCACCAAACACAAGTGGGAAAAGGCTACCTAAGCATGATTCTCAATCAGAGACAACTAACGACACCTGCCTCTGATTGAGAACCATACCAGGCCAAACACAAAACCACAACATTGAAAACGGAACATAGACAAACCCACCCAACTCACACCCTGACCATACTAAAACAAAGACATAAATAAAAGAACTAAGGTCAGAACGTGACACTTCATCATCAATCCATGGAGATGGACGAGCGCCAACTGTACTCTTTCTTACTGATGCATGATGGTCCATTACCTCAGTGAGCAAATGAATAAAACATTCTGTAGTGTGATTTAAATCATCCTCTAGACAAATCAGCTCCCAGGGTACAACAGCCAAATCATTTTGAAATAGCTCATGATTAAATGTTTAAACATTTCTCTTGACCACAAGAACCTTGGTGTCATGGTCTTTCAGTCAGTGTGTGTGTGTGTGTGTGTGTGTGTGTGTGTGTGTGTGTGTGTGTGTGTGTGTGTGTGTGTGTGTGTGTGTGTGTGTGTGTGTGTGTGTGTGTGTGTGTGTGCATGCATGCAAACAAGTTGAGTGTTGTTGTAATGTATTAAAAGGTCTGATATCAACGCATGCCACATGACCCTGCCACCCCTCCACTCTAACCACTAGGCTACCCTGCCTCCCCTCCACTCTAACCACTAGGCTACCCTGCCTCCCCTCCACTCTAACCACTAGGCTACCCTGCCACCCCTCCACTCTAACCACTAGGCTACCCTGCCTCCCCTCCACTCTAACCACTAGGCTACCCTGCCGCCCCTCCACTCTAACCACTAGGCTACCCTGCCTCCCCTCCACTCTAACCACTAGGCTACCCTGCCGCCCCTCCACTCTAACCACTAGGCTACCCTGCCACCCCTCCACTCTAACCACTAGGCTACCCTGCCTCCCCTCCACTCTAACCACTAGGCTACCCTGCCTCCCCTCCACTCTAACCACTAGGCTACCCTGCCACCCCTCCACTCTAACCACTAGGCTACCCTGCCTCCCCTCCACTCTAACCACTAGGCTACCCTGCCGCCCCTCCACTCTAACCACTAGGCTACCCTGCCTCCCCTCCACTCTAACCACTAGGCTACCCTGCCGCCCCTCCACTCTAACCACTAGGCTACCCTGCCACCCCTCCACTCTAACCACTAGGCTACCCTGCCACCCCTCCACTCTAACCACCAGGCTACCTGCCGCCCCTCCACTCTAACCACTAGGCTACCCTGCCGCCCCTCCACTCTAACCACTAGGCTACCCTGCCGCCCCTACACTCTAACCATTAGGCTACCCTGCCACCCCTCCACTCTAACCACTAGGCTACCCTGCCACCCCTCCACTCTAACCACTAGGCTACCCTGCCACCCCTCCACTCTAACCACCAGGCTACCTGCCGCCCCTCCACTCTAACCACTAGGCTACCCTGCCGCCCCTCCACTCTAACCACTAGGCTACCCTGCCGCCCCTCCACTCTAACCACTAGGCTACCCTGCCGCCCCTCCACTCTAACCACTAGGCTACCCTGCCACCCCTCCACTCTAACCACTAGGCTACCCTGCCTCCCCTCCACTCTAACCACTAGGCTACCCTGCCGCCCCTACACTCTAACCACTAGTCTAACTGCCACCTCTACACTCTAACCACTAGGCTACCCTGCCATCCCTACACTCTAACCACTAGGCTACCCTGCCACCCCTCCACTCTAACCACTAGGCTACCCTGCCGTCCCTACACTCTAACCACTAGGCTAACTGCCACCTCTACACTCTAACCACTAGGCTACCCTGCCATCCCTACACTCTAACCACTAGGCTACCCTGCCACCCCTCCACTCTAACCACTAGGCTACCTGCCGCCCCTCCACTCTAACCACTAGGCTACCCTGCCACCCCTCCACTCTAACCACTAGGCTACCCTGCCACCCCTCCACTCTAACCACTAGGCTACCCTGCCGTCCCTACACTCTAACCACTAGTCTACCTGCCATCCCTCCACTCTAACCACTAGGCTACCCTGCCACCCCTCCACTCTAACCACTAGGCTACCTGCCGCCCCTCCACTCTAACCACTAGAATACCCTGCCGCCCCTCCACTCTAACCACTAGGCTACCCTGCCATCCCTACACTCTAACCACTAGGCTACCCTGCCTCCCCTCCACTCTAACCACTAGGCTACCCTGCCTCCCCTCCACTCTAACCACTAGGCTACCCTGCCTCCCCTCCACTCTAACCACTAGGCTACCCTGCCACCCCTCCACTCTAACCACTAGGCTACCCTGCCATCCCTACACTCTAACCACTAGGCTACCCTGCCATCCCTACGCTCTAACCACTAGGCTACCCTGCCTCCCCTCCACTCTAACCACTAGGCTACCCTGCCACCCCTCCACTCTAACCACTAGGCTACCCTGCCACCCCTCCACTCTAACCACTAGGCTACCCTGCCATCCCTACACTCTAACCACTAGGCTACCCTGCCATCCCTACACTCTAACCACTAGGCTACCTGCCCCCCCTACACTCTAACCACTAGGCTACCCTGCCGCCCCTCCACTCTAACCACTAGGCTACCCTGCCATCCCTACACTCTAACCACTAGGCTACCCTGCCATCCCTACACTCTAACCACTAGGCTACCTGCCCCCCCTACACTCTAACCACTAGGCTACCCTGCCACCCCTCCACTCTAACCACTAGGCTACCCTGCCATCCCTCCACTCTAACCACTAGGCTACCCTGCTGCCCCTCCACTCTAACCACTAGGCTACCCTGCCACCCCTCCACTCTAACCACTAGGCTACCCTGCCATCCCTACACTCTAACCACTAGGCTACCCTGCCATCCCTACACTCTAACCACTAGGCTACCTGCCCCCCCTACACTCTAACCACTAGGCTACCCTGCCGCCCCTCCACTCTAACCACTAGGCTACCCTGCCATCCCTACACTCTAACCACTAGGCTACCCTGCCATCCCTACACTCTAACCACTAGGCTACCTGCCCCCCCTACACTCTAACCACTAGGCTACCCTGCCACCCCTCCACTCTAACCACTAGGCTACCCTGCCATCCCTACACTCTAACCACTAGGCTACCCTGCCATCCCTACACTCTAACCACTAGGCTACCTGCCCCCCCTACACTCTAACCACTAGGCTACCCTGCCATCCCTACACTCTAACCACTAGGCTACCCTGCCATCCCTACACTCTAACCACTAGGCTACCCTGCCACCCCTCCACTCTAACCACTAGGCTACCCTGCCATCCCTACACTCTAACCACTAGGCTACCCTGCCATCCCTACACTCTAACCACTAGGCTACCCTGCCTCCCCTCCACTCTAACCACTAGGCTACCCTGCCGCCCCTCCACTCTAACCACTAGGCTACCCTGCCGCCCCTCCACTCTAACCACTAGGCTACCCTGCCATCCCTACACTCTAACCACTAGGCTACCCTGCCACCCCTCCACTCTAACCACTAGGCTACCCTGCCTCCCTTCCACTCTAACCACTAGGCTACCCTGCCTCCCCTCCACTCTAACCACTAGGCTACCCTGCCGCCCCTCCACTCTAACCACTAGGCTACCCTGCCGCCCCTCCACTCTAACCACTAGGCTACCCTGCCGCCCCTCCACTCTAACCACTAGGCTACCCTGCCGCCCCTCCACTCTAACCACTAGGCTACCCTGCCTCCCCTCCACTCTAACCACTAGGCTACCCTGCCGCCCCTCCACTCTAACCACTAGGCTACCCTGCCGCCCCTCCACTCTAACCACTAGGCTACCCTGCCGCCCCTCCACTCTAACCACTAGGCTACCCTGCCGCCCCTCCACTCTAACCACTAGGCTACCCTGCCGCCCCTCCACTCTAACCACTAGGCTACCCTGCCGCCCCTCCACTCTAACCACTAGGCTACCCTGCCACCCCTCCACTCTAACCACTAGGCTACCCTGCCTCCCCTCCACTCTAACCACTAGGCTACCCTGCCGCCCCTCCACTCTAACCACTAGGCTACCCTGCCGCCCCTCCACTCTAACCACTAGGCTACCCTGCCGCCCCTCCACTCTAACCACTAGGCTACCCTGCCTAGTGCCTCGGGTACTCACAGCGTCAGTTCCACTGTAATCAGCAGACAAGACCAGGCCTAGTGGTTAGCGCGTTGGGCCAGTAAACTGAAAGGTTGCTGGATCGAATCCCTGAGCTGACAAGGTAAAAATGTGTTGCTCTGCCTTTGAACAGCCTATAAGGGAGGAGGTCAGAGACCTGGCCGGGTGGTGCCAACACTGTTCCCCTTTAGGCCATCATTGTAAGTAAGAATTTGGTCTTAACTGACATGACTAGTTAAATAAAATGTCCCAGCATGTGACAATATTATTGGAATTAAAAATAATCATCTAGCGGTCATACACTGTCTACCAGGGTGTAGGGCAACCAATGTAAAGGCTAATCTGAAGACAGTGCTGGTTTTAGGTATGTAAATTAGCTAGAAAGATGTATCGGCATCGAATAATTGTCACTCCCAGTTAGGGGGAGTGATGAGCTCTACAGCAGAGTCTCACAACTCAGTCGCTGGATGAAAACTGTTTTCTGCCCCTCCCAAAAGATCGAATTTGTAGATAATTGACCCTCGTTCTGGGACTCACCCACAAACAGGACCAAGTCTGCCTGCTGGAGGGATGCTCTCATCTTATCTATGAATATAGACAGGGCGTTAACTCCTCAAGCTCCACAATGAGATAGGGTGCAGGCCAGGCAGCAGGGTGCTGGCCAGGCAGCAGGGTGCAGGCCAGGCAGCAGGGTGCAGGCCAGGGAGCAGGGTGCAGGCCAGGCAGCAGGGTGCAGGCCAGGCAGCAGGGTGCAGACCAGGCAGCAGGGTGCTGGCCAGGCAGCAGGGTGCAGACCAGGCAGCAGGGTGCTGGCCAGGCAGCAGGGTGCTGGCCAGGCAGCAGGGTGCAGGCCAGGCAGCAGGGTGCTGGCCAGGCAGCAGGGTGCAGGCCAGGCTGCAGGGTGCAGGCCAGGCAGCAGGGTGCAGACCAGGCAGCAGGGTGCAGGCCAGGCAGCCAGTTCTGTCCGGTGGAATAAACATTGTGGATCTAAATGTTTTTCCTCATAATCCTGGACAATCGTACCACCATTTTTTTCTCAGACCTCAACAAAGGATTATCAAAAGCTGTGCTATAAATTCTTGGGCAACCTAGATGCCCTTTCAGACTCCTTCCACCTACCCAAGGAAGTCGGAGTACAAGATCAGGGTGCTGGCCAGGCAGCAGGGTGCAGGCCAGGCAGCAGGGTGCAGACCAGGCAGCAGGGTGCAGGCCAGGCAGCAGGGTGCAGACCAGGCAGCAGGGTGCAGGCCAGGCAGCCAGTTCTGTCCGGTGGAATAAACATTGTGGATCTAAATGTTTTTCCTCATAATCCTGGACAATCGTACCACCATTTTTTTCTCAGACCTCAACAAAGGATTATCAAAAGCTGTGCTATAAATTCTTGGGCAACCTAGATGCCCTTTCAGTCTCCCTCCACCTACCCAAGGAAGCCGGAGTACAAGATCAGTTAACCACCTAACCGAAGATCTAAATTTAAACTTACGTAATACCCTAGATGCTGTTTCACCTCTAAAAACAAACAACAATTGTCGCAAGAAATTAGCTCCCTGGTACACAAAAAATAGTCCTGAAGTCCTGAAGCAAGCTTCCAGAAAATTGGAACGGAAATGGCACTCTACCAAACAGGAGTTGTAAGTTTCCGTGTTCCTCAAGGATCCGTTTTAGGACCACTATTGTTTTCTTATGTTCTACCTCTTAGTGATGTCATTCAGAAACACAATGTCAACTTTCACTGCTATGCGGGTGACATACAGCAGTACATTTAGATGAAACATGGTGAAGTCCCAAAATTGCCCTCCCTGGAAGCCTGTGTTTCAGACATAATAAAGTGGATGGTGGCAAATGTTTTACTTTAAAACTCAGACAAAACATAGATGAATGTTCTAGTAAGCTATGGTCACAAGACGCAGGCCTTCTTATTGTCCCTAGAATTTCTAAGCAAACAGGCTGAAGGCAGGGCTTTCTCCTATATGTCCTATCTGTCTGTCAGGGCCCAGGTCTGTCAGGGCCCAAGTCTGTCTGGGCCCAGGTCTGTCAGGGCCCAGGTCTGTCAGGGTCCAGGTCTGGCAGAATCTGTGCAGAATATCTAGGTGCTGCTGTAGACCCTCCTTTGTTGGGGACAGAAGCACCAGATCATCAGCAAACAGTAGACATTTGACTTCAGATTCTAGTAGGGGGAGGCCGGGTGCTGCAGACTGTTCTAGTGCCCTTGCCAATTCGTTGATATATATGTTGAAGAGGGTGGGGCTTAAGCTGGATCCCTGTCTCACCCCACAGCCTTGTGGAAAGAGATGTGTGTGTTTTTTGCTAACTTTGTGGTTTGTCTATATGGATTTTAGAATGTCGTATGCTCTTCCCCCAACACAACATTACATCAATTTGTATAGCAGACCCTCATGCAAAATTGAGTCAAATGCTTTTTTTTTAAATCAACAAAGCATGAGAAGATTTGGCCTTTGTTTTGGTTAGTTTGTTAATTAATTAGCTTATACAGGGTGAATACATGGTCTGTTGTACGGTAATTTGGTAAAAAGCCAATTTGACATTTCTCAGTACATTGTTTTCACTGAGGAAATGTACGAGTCTCTTGTTAATGACAATGAAGAGTATTTTCCCAAGGTTACTGTTGACGCGTATCCCACGGTAGTTATTGGGTCAAATTTGTCTCCACTTTTGTGGATTGGGGCGATCAGTCATTGGTTCCAAATATTGGGGAAGATGCCAGAGCTAAGTATGATGTTAAAGAGTATTAGTATAGCCAATTGGAATATGTTGTCTGTATATTTTATCCTTTCATTGAGAATACCATCAACACCACAGGCCTTTTTGGGTTGGAGGGTTTTTATTTTGTCCTGTAGCTCATTCAACGTAATTGGAGAATCCAGTGGTTTCTGATAGTTTTTAATAATTAATTAGAAGATTTGTATTTGATCATGTATGTGTTTTTGCAAAATATTGGAAAAGTGGTTTACCCATACATTTCAATTTTGGATAGATATCTCTTCGTGCTGTTTGTTTAGAGTTTTCTGGTTATGTTGTCATAGTTGTGCCTAGGGGGGCATATGGGGGAGGGAATGCTGTCACCTCCAGGTAGGTGTTTGTCCCTCTGTGTGCTGAGGGTGTCAGGTTCTTATCCGGTTCTGGTATTTAGGTCACCACAGACTAGTACATGTCCCTGTGCCTGGAAATGGTTTATCTCCCCCTCCATGTTGGAGAAGCTGTCTTCATTAAAGTATGGGGATTCTATTAGTGGGATATAGGTAGCACACAGGAGGACATTTTTCTCTGTTGAGATAATTTCCTTTTGAATTTCTAGCCAAATGTAAAATGTTCCTGTTTTGATTCATTTAATGTAGTGAGTTAGGTCTGCTCTATACCAAATTAGCATACCCCCTGAGTCCCCTGTTTCACACCTGGTCGTTTGGTGGATGGGACTACCAGCTCTCGGTAACCTATCTCTCTCTCTGAGGACCTGAGTCCTAGGACCTGATGACCAGCTGTTTTTGACCTTCTCTCTCTCTCTCTCTCTCTCTCTCTCTCTCTCTCTCTCTCTCTCTCTCTCTCTCTCTCTCTCGCTCCCTCACTACCCCTCTCTCTCTCTCTCTCTCTCTCTCTCTCTCTCTCGCTCCCTGCCTACCTCTCTCTCTCTCTCTCACTCTCGCTCCCTCCCTACCTCTCTCTCTCTCCCTCCCTCCCTCCCTACCTCTTTCTCTCACTTCCTCCCTCCCTACCTCTCTCTCTCGCTCCCTCCCTACCTCTCTCTCTCTCGCTCCCTCCCTCCCTACCTCTCTCTCTCTCTCTCGCTCCATCCCTCCCTACCTCTCTCTCTCTACCGCAAATGCTGTCTCAACCTCTGAATGCTCGACTATGAAAGGCCAACTGACATTTACTCATAGTCCAACTGACATTTACTCATAGGCCAACTGACATTTACTCATAGTCCAACTGACATTTACTCATAGGAGGAGGAGGAGGAGGAGGAGAGAGGAGGAGATACCTCTCCCCCTCCTCTTCCTCCTCCTCCTCCTCTCTCCTTCTCCTCCTCCTCTCTCCTTCTCCTCCTCCTCCTCCTCCTCCTCTCTCCTTCTCCACCTCTCTCCTACTCTCTCTCCTCCTCTTTCTTCCTCCTCTCTCTTCCTCTCTCCTCTCTCTTCTCTCCTTTCTCCTCTCTCCTCCTCTTTCCTCCTCTCTCTCCTCCTCTCTCCTCCTCTCTCTTCCTCCTCTCTCTTCCTCTCTCTCCTCCTCTCTCTTCCTCCTCTCTCCTCTCTCCTCCTCTTTCCTCCTCTCTCTTCTTCCTCTCTCCTCTCTCCTCCTCTTTCCTCCTCTCTCTTCTCCTCTCTCCTCTCTCCTCTCTCTTCCTCCACTCTCCTCTCTCTTCCTCCTCTCTCCTCTCTTCTCCTCTTTCCTCCTCTCTCTTCTCCTCTCTCCTCTCTCCTCTCTCCTCCTCCACTCTCCTCTCTCCTCTCTCTTCCTCCTCTCTCCTCTCTCCTCCTCTTTCCTCCTCTCTCTTCTCCTCTCTCCTCTCTCCTCTCTCTTCCTCCACTCTCCTCTCTCCTCTCTCTTCCTCCTCTCTCCTCTCTCCTCCTCTTTCCTCCTCTCTCTTCTCCTCTCTCCTCTCTCCTCTCTCTTCCTCCACTCTCCTCTCTCCTCTCTCTTCCTCCTCTCTCCTCTCTCCTCCTCTTTCCTCCTCTCTCTTCCTCCACTCTCCTCTCTCCTCTCTCTTCCTCCTCTCTCCTCTCTCCTCCTCTTTCCTCCTCTCTCTTCTCCTCTCTCCTCTCTCCTCTCTCTTCCTCCACTCTCCTCTCTCCTCTCTCTTCCTCCTCTCTCCTCTCTCCTCCTCTTTCCTCCTCTCTCTTCTACTCTCTCCTCTCTCCTCTCTCTTCCTCCACTCTCCTCTCTCTTCCTCCTCTCTCCTCTCTCCTCCTCTTTCCTCCTCTCTCTTCTCCTCTCTCCTCTCTCCTCTCTCTTCCTCCACTCTCCTCTCTCCTCTCTCTTCCTCCTCTCTCCTCTCTCCTCCTCTCTCTTCTCCTCTCTCTTCTCCTCTCTCTTCCTCCACTCTCCTCTCTCCTCTCTCTTCCTCCTCTCTCCTCTCTCCTCCTCTTTCCTCCTCTCTCTTCTCCTCTCTCCTCTCTCCTCTCTCTTCCTCCACTCTCCTCTCTCCTCTCTCTTCCTCCTCTCTCCTCTCTCCTCCTCTTTCCTCCTCTCTCTTCCTCCACTCTCCTCTCTCCTCTCTCTTCCTCCTCTCTCCTCTCTCCTCCTCTTTCCTCCTCTCTCTTCTCCTCTCTCCTCTCTCCTCTCTCTTCCTCCACTCTCCTCTCTCCTCTCTCTTCCTCCTCTCTCCTCTCTCCTCCTCTTTCCTCCTCTCTCTTCTACTCTCTCCTCTCTCCTCTCTCCTCTCTCTTCCTCCACTCTCCTCTCTCTTCCTCCTCTCTCCTCTCTCCTCCTCTTTCCTCCTCTCTCTTCTCCTCTCTCCTCTCTCCTCTCTCTTCCTCCACTCCCCTCTCTCCTCTCTCTTCCTCCTCTCTCCTCTCTCCTCCTCTATCCTCCTCTCTCTTCTCCTCTCTCTTCCTCCACTCTCCTCTCTCCTCTCTCTTCCTCCTCTCTCCTCTCTCCTCCTCTTTCCTCCTCTCTCTTCTCCTCTCTCCTCTCTCCTCTCTCTTCCTCCACTCTCCTCTCTCCTCTCTCTTCCTCCTCTCTCCTCTCTCCTCCTCTTTCCTCCTCTCTCTTCTCCTCTCTCCTCTCTCCTCTCTCTTCCTCCACTCTCCTCTCTCCTCTCTCTTCCTCCTCTCTCCTCTCTCCTCCTCTTTCCTCCTCTCTCTTCTCCTCTCTCCTCTCTCCTCTCTCTTCCTCCACTCTCCTCTCTCTTCCTCCTCTCTCCTCTCTCCTCCTCTTTCCTCCTCTCTCTTCTCCTCTCTCCTCTCTCCTCTCTCTTCCTCCACTCTCCTCTCTCCTCTCTCTTCCTCCTCTCTCCTCTCTCCTCCTATTTCCTCCTCTCTCTTCTCCTCTCTCCTCTCTCCTCTCTCTTCCTCCACTCTCCTCTCTCCTCCTCTTTCCTCATCTCTCTTCCTCCTCTCTTCCTCCTCTCTCCTCTCTCCTCTCTCCTCTCTCCTCCTCTTTCCTCCTCTCTCTTCCCCTCTCTCCTCTCTCCTCCTCTTTCCTCTTTCCTTTTTTATTTTCTTTAAAGTTTTAAGGCCAAATACAACAATTGGTATATTGCAGCCACCTACTGTACTGGCTATTGAAACAAAAAATGGGGGAGGGGGCTGACATAATACAAAATACACAAATAAATCAAACAGAGGACGGAGCATTCATCGACAGGATTCCTAGTAATGTCTCTGCATAAAAATCCCTGAGTCCCAGCTGCACTCACAACGATGCCTGAGTCCCAGCTGCACTCACAACGATGCCTGAGTCCCAGCTGCACTCACAACGATGCCTGAGTCCCAGCTGCACTCACAACGATGCCTGAGTCCCAGCTGCACTCACAACGATGCCTGAGTCCCAGCTGCACTCACAACGATGCCTGAGTCTCAGCTGCACTCACAACGATGCCTGAGTCCCAGCTGCACTCACAACGATGCCTGAGTACCAGCTGCACTCACAACGATGCCTGAGTGCCAGCTGCACTCACAACGATGCCTGAGTCTCAGCTGCACTCACAACGATGCCTGAGTCCCAGCTGCACTCACAACGATGCCTGAGTCCCAGCTGCACTCACAACGATGCCTGAGTGCCAGCTGCACTCACAACGATGCCTGAGTCTCAGCTGCACTCACAACGATGCCTAAGTCCCCGCTGCACTCACAACGATGCCTGAGTCCCAGCTGCACTCACAACGATTCCTGAGTCCCAGCTGCACTCACAACGATGCCTGAGTCCCAGCTGCACTCACAACGATGCCTGAGTGCCAGCTGCACTCACAACGATGCCTGAGTCCCAGCTGCACTCACAACGATGCCTGAGTCCCAGCTGCACTCACAACGATGCCTGAGTCCCAGCTGCACTCACAACAATGCCTGAGTCCCAGCTGCACTCACAACGATGCCTGAGTGCCAGCTGCACTCACAACGATGCCTGAGTCCCAGCTGCACTCACAACGATGCCTGAGTACCAGCTGCACTCACAACGATGCCTGAGTCCCAGCTGCACTCACAACGATGCCTGAGTCCCAGCTGTACTCACAACGATGCCTGAGTCTCAGCTGCACTCACAACGATGCCTGAGTCCCAGCTGCACTCACAACGATGGCTGAGTACCAGCTGCACTCACAACGATGCCTGAGTCCCAGCTGCACTCACAACGATGCCTGAGTCCCAGCTGCACTCACAACGATGCCTGAGTACCAGCTGCACTCACAACGATGCCTGAGTCCCAGCTGCACTCACAACGATGCCTGAGTCCCAGCTGCACTCACAACGATGCCTGAGTCCCAGCTGCACTCACAACGATGCCTGAGTCCCAGCTGCACTCACAACGATGCCTGAGTCCCAGCTGCACTCACAACAATGCCTGAGTACCAGCTGCACTCACAACGATGCCTGAGTCCCAGCTGCACTCACAACGATGCCTGAGTCCCAGCTGCACTCACAACGATGCCTGAGTCCCAGCTGCACTCACAACGATGCCTGAGTACCAGCTGCACTCACAACAATGCCTGAGTACCAGCTGCACTCACAACGATGCCTGAGTCCCAGCTGCACTCACAACGATGCCTGAGTCCCAGCTGCACTCACAACGATGCCTGAGTCCCAGCTGCACTCACAACGATGCCTGAGTCCCAGCTGCACTCACAACGATGCCTGAGTCCCAGCTGCACTCACAACGATGCCTGAGTCCCAGCTGCACTCACAACGATGCCTGAGTCCCAGCTGCACTCACAACGATGCCTGAGTCCCAGCTGCACTCACAACGATGCCTGAGTTATTATTTTGACTCTCCATTTGGGCTGTTACCAAAGTAATAAACGCTACAAAGTCTTCCATTGGGACCGAGCCTGTTAGTTAAAAGAACAACCACAAAGTGGTGGCTCCAGGTCGGCATGAAAAGCAACAACACATTGTCACCACTAGATGGCCATGAGAGACTGATGAACAATCATGTGCTGAGAGAGGTGTGCAGGGGAGAGAGAGAGGGGGGCAGGGGAGAGAGAGGGGGGCGTAGGGGAGAGAGAGGGGGGCAGGGGAGAGAGAGGGGGGGTAGGGGAGAGAGAGGGAGAGAGAGAGAGAGAGAGAGAGAGAGAGGGGGGCAGGAGAGAGAGAGGGGGGGAGGGTAGAGAGAGGGGGTCAGGGGAGAGAGAGGGGGGGGCAGGGGAGAGAGAGAGGGGGGGCAGGGGAGAGAGAGAGGGGGGCAGGGGAGAGAGAGGGGGGAGGGGAGAGAGAGGGAGAGAGAGAGAGGGAGAGAGAGAGTGGGGCAGGGGAGAGAGGGGGGGCAGGGGAGAGAGAGAGGGGGGAGGGTAGAGAGAGGGGGGCAGGGGAGAGAGAGAGAGAGAGAGAGAGAGGGGAGGGGGGTAGGGGAAGAGAGAGAGAGAGCGAGAGGGGGGCAGGGGAGAGAGAGAGAGGGGGGGAGAGAGAGAGAGGGAGTGAGTGGGGGAGGAGAGAGAGACAGAGAGTGAATGTAAACGTTTATATTTCTGCTGTTATAGGGAAAGCAATAACACAACAACAAAGATTTACATGTTTTATTGTCTCAACTATATGCCACTTTATTCATTCATAATTAAACATGGTCCAACAGTCAACTTCATTTTAATCAAATCTGAACTATATTCTATCTGAATTTCTGACTAGCTACCTTATAACAACACCTATCTAAAATAAAACTTTAGTTTTATCTACAAAAGGAAGAAGATTTCAGAACATCATCATTTATTCTAGTATTCCTTACAGTTATACAAAACATTTTCCTTTCAAATAGGTGCTATTCAAATCTACACAACATTTTTGTTTGTTTGAACAAATAGTATCTACGTTTTTTTTATATCGAAAGTATTTGCTGTTGCTACAAAAAAAATTGAATAGTTTGATCTGAATATTGAGTCTTTCTCGTGTTGTTATTCTGAAACACTGTTTTCCCAGGGCTTCCTGATAAGGGCTCTCATGTATACACCTGTATACACCTGTATACACCTGTATAGACCTGTATACACCTATATAGACCTGTATACACCTGTATACACCTGTATACACCTGTATAGACCTGTATACACCCCTATACACCTGTATACACCTGTTTACACCTCTATACACCTGTATACACCTGTATACACCTGTATAGACCTGTATACACCCCTATACACCTGTATACACCTGTATACACCTCTATACACCTGTATACACCTCTAAAGACCTGTATACACCTGTAAACACCTCTATAGACCTGTATGCACCTGTATACACCTGTATAGACATGTATACACCTGTATAGACCTGTATAGACCTGTATACACCTGTATAGACCTATATACACCTGTATACACCTGTATAGACCTGTATACACCTGTATATACCTATATACACCTTTATACACCTGTATACACCTGTATAGACCTGTATACACCTGTATAGACCTGTATACACCTGTATACACCTATATACACCTGTATACACCTGTATACACCTGTATAGACCTGTATACACCTGTATACACCTATATACACCTGTATACACCTGTATACACCTGTATAGACCTGTATACACCTGTATAGACCTGTATAAACCTGTATACAACTGTATACACCTATATACACCTATATACACCTGTATACACCTGTATAGACCTGTATAGACCTGTATACACCTGTATACACCTATATACACCTGTATACACCTGTATACACCTGTATACACCTGTATAGACCTGTATAGACCTGTATAGACCTGTATTGACCTGTATACACCTGTATATACCTGTATAGACCTGTATATACCTGTATAGACCTGTATAGACCTGTATATACCTGTATATACCTATAATAGACTTGTATAGACCTGTATAGACCTGTATAGACCTGTATAGACCTGTATACACCTGTATAGACCTGTATACACCTGTATATACCTATATACACCTTTATACACCTGTATAGACCTGTATACACCTGTATAGACCTGTATACACCTGTATACACCTATATACACCTGTATACACCTGTATACACCTGTATAGACCTGTATACACCTGTATACACCTATATACACCTGTATACACCTGTATACACCTGTATATACCTGTATACACCTGTATAAACCTGTATACAACTGTATACACCTATATACACCTATATACACCTGTATACACCTGTATAGACCTGTATAGACCTGTATACACCTGTATACACCTATATACACCTGTATACACCTGTATACACCTGTATACACCTGTATAGACCTGTATAGACCTGTATTGACCTGTATACACCTGTATACACCTGTATATACCTGTACAGACCTGTATATACCTGTATAGACCTGTATAGACCTGTATAGACCTGTATATACCTGTATATACCTATAATAGACTTGTATAGACCTGTATAGACCTGTATAGACCTGTATTGACCTGTATACACCTGTATACACCTGTATAGACCTGTATACACCTGTATAGACCTGTATAGACCTGTATAGACATGTATAGACCTGTATATACCTGTAATAGACCTGTATAGACCTGTATAGACCTTTAATAAACCCAGCTACAGAAAATGCCTCAATCACAAATGAAAGGGTACTATACACAGAACCAGTCAAAAGTTTGGACACACCTACTCATTCAAGGTTTTATATATATATATTTTTTTTACTATTTTCAACATTGTAGAATAATAGTGAAGACATCAAAACTATGAAATAACACAAATGGAATCACTCATCAGACCAAAGGACAGATTTCCACCGGTCTAATGTCCATTGCTCGTGTTTCTTGGCCCAAGCAAGTCTCTTCTTCTTATTGGTGTCCTTTAGTAGTGGTTTCTTTACAGCAATTAGACCATAAAGGCCTGATTCACACAGTCTCCTCAGAACAGTTGATGTTGAGATGTGTCTGTTACCTAAACTCTGTGAAGCATTTATTTAAAAAAAAACCCTGGAATGAGTAGGTGTGTCCAAACGTTTGACTGCTACAGTATATCTATAATATACTGCTTCACTGCATCGTGGTATATTTTACATAGAAATGTACAGACCATTGTTGTTTATTGCTTACATAGAAATGACCGGGCACAGTTCTGTCTATAGTTCTGTAGGAACCATAGTTTTCGGTCCACGTTCTCCAGGGGACCCTAATTGGTGTTGAAAATTACAACTCTGTTGAAGAAGTGGGGGCTATTCCCATCACACCTTCTCTTTCTCCCTCTTCTTTCCCGTCTCTCTCTCCCTGATCACTTTCTGGGGACACCATGTCTCTCTCTCTCTTCTCTCTCCATCTCCTTCTCCTTCTCTCGCTCACCCTATCCTGTTCTCTCCTTCTCTCTCTCTCTCTCTCTCTCTGTCTCTCTCTGTCTCTCTCTCTCTCACTCTCACTCTCTCTCACTCTCACTCTCTCTCTCTCTCTCTCTCTCTCTCTCCCTGATCACTTTCTGGGGACACCATGTCTCTCTCCTCTCTCCATCTCCTTCTCCTTCTCTCTCTCACCCTCTCCTGTTCTCTCCTTCTCTGTCTCTGTGTCTCTGTGTCTGTGTCTCTGTCTCTCTCCGTCTCTCTCTGTCTCTCTCTCTCTGTGTCTCTCTCACCCTCTCCTGTTCTCTCCTTCTCTCACTCTCTCTCTCTCTCTCTCTCTCTCTGTCTCTCTCTCTCTCTCTCTCCCTCTCTCTCTCTCCCTCTCCTTCTCCCTGATCTCCTGACATCCTTCTGGCTGCACCTTGACTCTATAGGTCAGTGTTGATCCCTGTCTTCCACTAACTATGACATCCATCTACAATGATGAGACACAAAGAGATAGTTCTAGAGTTCTGTGTAGAGATCTGTCTAGAGTTGATTTGTTGTGAGTTCATTTGATTCTCCTCTCCTGAGTTCCTTTTGGCTGTACCTTGACTCTATTGGTTAGTTTTGATCACTGTCTGAAGAGATCGACGTGACGATTGAGACAGATCTGTCTAGAGTTCTGTTAAAGAAGAGCTAAGGGTGACAGTCACCCTCTCCCTTTTTCCTTGAGCTGCTTCTGCTACCTCGTCTGCTACTACTTCTTCTTCCTGATTCGAGTCAGGCACACAGGAAGTCACTACATCTGGTACCTCGAAGGAATCTCCGTCCACGGTTTCCAGTTTGATGTATCCCTTACTGTTCGAACGCTCCAGACGCGTACAGCTGAACCGACGAGCCCGGTCGCCTTGACGACAGACGGCCACGGTGAGGCTGCATCGTCGTGCCGACTGGGGCTGGTCGACCCCTGGGCTGGAGAGGGAGTTGAGTGACAGGCGAGATCCCATCCCCGTCGTCGCCCTGAAAACGGGAGAAGGAGGGAACAGCTGGGGGCCCTGTGGGGTGGGGGTCTGTCCTTGTAGCGCCTCATCTGGTTCAGTTAGGGTCATGACGGTACCACCCTCATATTCCAGGGGATTCACCGAGGTCCTCCTTGAAGAATCCTTCTCTTTAGTACCCAGACATTGACTATAGGATTCTTGGGGATTCATCGAGGTCCTCCTTGAAGAATCCTTCTCTTTAGTACCCAGACATTGACTATAGGATTCTTGGGGATTCATCGAGGTCCTCCTTGAAGAATCCTTCTCTTTAGTACCCAGACATTGACTATAGGATTCTTGGGGATTCATCGAGGTCCTCCTTGAAGAATTATTCTCTGTATTATCCAGACTTTGACTATAACCTGCTACTTGCTCTTGCTCAATCCCATTTCCACTAAAATCCTTGACATCTGTAATCACTTCCTCCTCTCTCTCGGCCTGTCCCCCCTCCTGTCCCCCCTCCTGTCCCCCCTCCTCCACTGCACCGTTGTTAAGTGTGATGATCGGGAGGGTGAAGACGTTAAAAGAAGAACTGACAATGGATGCTGTACCCTCCCACTCCATGGGGTACGAGGCCTGCTCTGAGTCCCGCTGTCTGTAGTACGAGGCCTGCTCTGAGTCCCACTGCCTGGGGTACGAGGCCTTCTCTGAGTCCCGCTGTCTGGGGTACGAAGCCTTCTCTGAGTCCCACTGCCTGGGGTACGAGGCCTGCTCTGAGTCCCACTGCCTGGGGCACGAGGCCTGCTCTGAGTCCCACTGTCTGGGGTAGGGTGTCTGCTCTGAGTCCCACTGTCTGGGGTAGGGTGTCTGCTCTGAACACCTGATTAGATTAGATAAAATAAGATTAGAAAACTTTATTTCAGGTAAATTCAATACAGCTTTATTTATCCCCTCGGGGCGCCTGGTCCACCTGATTAAAACATGAAAACAGCATTAGTTTAGAAAAGATTAGAAAATGTTTATGTCCTCAATGAGGCAATGCATTTTGCAGCATACAAAAAACAACATACAATGTAGCCTCGTTCGATCATCCGGATCATGCCAGAGCAAGAATCTGATCTGCACACATCTATAAAAACAGAATCTGATCTGCACATATCTAGAGGAACAGAATCTGATCTACACACATCTAGAGGAACGGAATCTGATCTACACGCATCTAGAGGAACAGAATCTGATCTACACATATCTAGAGGAACGGAATCTGATCTACACGTATCTAGAGAAACAGAATCTGATCTACACATATATAGAGGAACAGAATCTGATCTACACACATCTAGAGAAACAGAATCTGATCTACACATATATAGAGGAACAGAATCTGATCTACACACATCTAGAGGAACAGAATCTGATCTACACACATCTATAAAAACATAATCTGATCTACACACATCTAGAGGAACAGAATCTGATCTACACACATGTAGAGGAACAGAATCTGATCTACACACATGTAGAGGAACAGAATCTGATCTACACACATCTAGAGGAACAGAATCTAATCTACACATATTGAGAGCGTCAACTCCAAACCTTTTTTGTTCCTGGAACCACCAAATCACAGCCAAAAGCTCTTGAGGACCACAATTCCTGGAGTCTCGGAATTATACTGAACAAAAATATAAACGCAACATGTAAAGTGTTGGTCCCATGTTTCTTAAACTGAAATGAAAGATCCCAGAAATGTTTCTTATGCACAAAAAAACAAACATTTCTTTCAAATTCTGTTAAATCCCTGTTAGTGAGCATTTATCTTTGCAAAGATAATCCATCCACCTGACAGGTGTGGCATATCAAGAAGCTGATAAAACAGCATGATCATTACACAGGTGCACCTTGTGCTGGGGACAATGAAAAGCCACTATAAAATGTGTAGTTTTGTCACACAACACAATACCACAGATGCCTCAGGTTTGGAGGGAATGTGCAATTGACATGCTGACTGCAGGAATGTCCACCAGATAATGTAATGTTAATTTCTCTACCATAAGCCGCCTCCAACGTCATTTTAGATCATTTGGCAGTACGTCCAACCAGCCTTACAATTGCAGGCCACGTGTAACCACACCAGCCCAGGTCCTCCACATCCGACTTCTTCACCTGCGGGATCGTCAGAGACCAGACACCCAGAAAGCTGCTGAAACTGTGGGTTTGCACAACCGAAGAATTTCTGCACAAACTGTCAGAAACCGTCTCAGGGAATCTGAAAAACAACCCCACAGCATGATGCTGCCATCACCATGTTTCACCGTAGGGATGTTGCCCTGTTTCCTCCAGACGTCACACTTGGTATTCAGGCCAAAAAGTTTAATCTTGGTTTCATCGGACCAGAGAGTCCTTTATGTGCCTTTTGGCGAACTCCAAGCATGCTGTCATGTGCCTTTTACTGAGGAGTGGCTTCTGTCTGGCCACTCTACCATGAAGTTCTGATTGGTTTGAGTGCTGCAGAGATGTTTGTCCTTCTGGAAGGTTCTCCCATTTCCACAGAGAAACTCTGGAGCTCTGTCAGAGTCACCATCGGGTTCTTGGTCACCAGTTTTTTAAATTTTTATAATAAAAAAACACCTGCCACCAGTTATAAGAATGTGATCTTGTGTAATCAGGATGGTTGAACGAGGCTAGAAAAAATATATAACCAGTCAAAAGTTTGGACACACCTACTCATTCAATGGTTTGGACACACCTACTCATTCAATGGTTTGGACACACCTACTCATTCAAGGGTTTGGACACACCTACTCATTCAATGGTTTGGACACACCTACTCATTCAAGGGTTTGGACACACCTACTCATTCAAGGGTTTGGACACACCTACTCATTCAATGGTTTGGACACACCTACTCATTCAATGGTTTGGACACACCTACTCATTCAATGGTTTGGACACACCTACTCATTCAATGGTTTGGACACACCTACTCATTCAATGGTTTGGACACACCTACTCATTCAAGGGTTTGGACACACCTACTCATTCAATGGTTTGGACACACCTACTCATTCAAGGGTTTGGACACACCTACTCATTCAATGGTTTGGACACACCTACTCATTCAAGGGTTTGGACACACCTACTCATTCAATGGTTTGGACACACCTACTCATTCAAGGGTTTGGACACACCTACTCATTCAATGGTTTGGACACACCTACTCATTCAAGGGTTTGGACACACCTACTCATTCAATGGTTTGAACACACCTACTCATTCAATGGTTTGGACACACCTACTCATTCAATGGTTTGGACACACCTACTCATTCAAGGGTTTGGACACACCTACTCATTCAAGGGTTTGGACACACCTACTCATTCAATGGTTTGGACACACCTACTCATTCAAGGGTTTGGACACACCTACTCATTCAAGGGTTTGGACACACCTACTCATTCAATGGTTTGGACACACCTACTCATTCAATGGTTTGGACACACCTACTCATTCAATGGTTTGGACACACCTACTCATTCAAGGGTTTGGACACACCTACTCATTCAATGGTTTGGACACACCTACTCATTCAATGGTTTGGACACACCTACTCATTCAAGGGTTTGGACACACCTACTCATTCAATGGTTTGGACACACCTACTCATTCAATGGTTTGGACACACCTACTCATTCAATGGTTTGGACACACCTACTCATTCAAGGGTTTGGACACACCTACTCATTCAATGGTTTGGACACACCTACTCATTCAAGGGTTTGGACACACCTACTCATTCAATGGTTTGGACACACCTACTCATTCAAGGGTTTGGACACACCTACTCATTCAAGGGTTTGGACACACCTACTCATTCAATGGTTTGGACACACCTACTCATTCAAGGGTTTGGACACACCTACTCATTCAATGGTTTGGACACACCTACTCATTCAATGGTTTGGACACACCTACTCATTCAATGGTTTGGACACACCTACTCATTCAATGGTTTGGACACACCTACTCATTCAATGGTTTGGACACACCTACTCATTCAAGGGTTTGGACACACCTACTCATTCAATGGTTTGGACACACCTACTCATTCAAGGGTTTGGACACACCTACTCATTCAATGGTTTGGACACACCTACTCATTCAAGGGTTTGGACACACCTACTCATTCAATGGTTTGGACACACCTACTCATTCAAGGGTTTGGACACACCTACTCATTCAAGGGTTTGGACACACCTACTCATTCAATGGTTTGGACACACCTACTCATTCAAGGGTTTGGACACACCTACTCACTTAATGGTTTTCTTTATTTTTTTTTTTTACTATTTTCTACATTGTAGAATAAGAGTGAAGACATCAAAACTACACATATGGAATCACGTAGTAACTACAAAAATTTAGATTTTAGATTCTACCAAGTAGCCACCCTTTGCCTCGATGACAGCTTTGCACACTCTTGGCACTCTCTCAACCAGCTTCATGAGGAATGCTTTTCCAACAGCCTTGAAGGAGTTCCCACATATTCTGAGCACAGCCTGAAGATGTGTTGGGTCATTATCCTGTTAAAAAACAAACGATAGTCCCACTAAGCACAAACCAGATGGGATGGAATATCACTGCAGAATGCTGTGGTAGCCATGCTGGGTAAGTGTGCCTTGAATTCTAACTAAATCACAGACAGTGTCACCAGCAAAGCACCATCACACCTCCTCCTCCATGCTTCACGGTGGGAACCACACAAGTGGAGGACATCTGTTCACCTACTCTGCGTCTCATACAGCGTTTGGAACCAAAAATCTCAAATTTGGACTCATCTGACCAAAGGACAGATTTCCACCAGTCTAATGTCCATTGCTCGTGTTTCTTGGCCCAAGCAACTCTTCATCTCATTGGTGTCCTCATGAGTGGCACAGCGGTCTAAGGCACTGCATTTAAGTACTAGACGCATCACTACAGAGCCTGGTTCAATCCTGGGCTGTATGGGAGTCCCATAGGGCGGCACACAATTGGCCAAGCGTCACCTGGGTTTGGCCCGGGTAGGCCGTCATTGTAAATAAGAATGTGTTCTTAACTGACTTGCCTAGTTAAATAAAGGTTAAATAAAATAAAATAGTAGTGGCTTCTTTGCAGCAATTCGACCACGAAGGCCTGATTCACACAGTCTCCTCTGAACAGTTGATGTGGAGATGTGTCTGTTACTTAAACTCTGTGAAGCATTTATTTGGGCTGCAATTTCTGTCGCTGGTAACTCTACTGAACTTAGAGTAGAGGTAACTCAGGGTCTTCCTTTCCTGTGGCGGTCCTCATGAGAGCCAGTTTCATCATAGCGGATGATGGTTTTTGTGACTGCACTTGAAGAAACTTTCAAAGGTCTTGACATTTTCGGGATTGACTGACCTTCATGACTTAAAGTAATGATTGACAGTTGTTTCTCTTTGCTTATTTGAGCTGTTCTTGCCATAAAATGGACTCTGTATTTTACCAAAGAGGACTATCTTCTGTATACCACCCCTACCTTGTCACAACACAACTGATTGGCTCAAACGCAATAACAAGGAAATCAATTCCACAAATTAACTTTCAACAAGGCACACCTGCTAATTGAAATACATTCCAGGTGACTAACTCACGAAGCTGGTTGAGAGAATGCCAAGTGGGTGCAAAGCTGTAGTCCAAGGCTGGTGGCTACTTCGAAGAATCTCAAATATAAAATACATTTTAATTTGTTTAACACTTTTTTGTTTACTACATGATTCCATGTTATTTCATAGTTTTGATATTCACACTATTATACTACAATGTAGAAAATAGTAAAAAAAAAAAAAAAAAAAAAAAAAAAAAAACTCTGGAATGAGTAGGTGTGTCACATTTTGACTTGTACTGTACATGCAGACAAAATCACACATTTTAAAACAACAGACTTGTAGGTCTACTGTACCTGCGCTTCTGGTCTCTGTAGATGCTATACACACTTTCCGTGAACGTCTGGTTGTCTCTGGACCAGCTCCGCTGCCGGCCCGCCACTGACGGTCGTCTATACTGCTGCTCACTGCTACCTATCTCCCCCTGGTGGCTTGATACGGTAGTGGAGGGCCAAGGACTGTGCTCTAGCATCTCGCCAGGATGGAACGAACCCGAATTTATGTCCACACTGCCCCTGGACTGCACATAGTTCACCAGTCCGTTAATCGGCGAGTGGTCCTTGGTCCGTGTGATGTGGAGGTCGATGACCGTGGAGTAGATATCTCTGAGGTTGATGACTTTGGTCTTCTGGTCTCTGTTCTCGTGAAGCACGGCGTTAGCGCAGATGAAGAGGAAGATGCCAATCCCCATCACTAAGGGCCCAAACACCTTCAAGTTGTCTGAGTAGAGGTAGCTGTCCAGGAAATCAGAGAGAAACCCCCCTGAGGGAGGACGGGGACTTGTCGACACAGATACAGGTTGAGGAACACTTCCATTCATAGCATCACTCATCTGATTTGTCAACTCAGCACTCGTCTGGTTGGTCAACTCCCCAACAGTCTGGTTGGTCAACTCCTCAACAGTCTGGTTGGTCAACTCCTCAACAGTCTGGTTGGTCAACTCCCCAACAGTCTGGTTGGTCAACTCCCCAACAGTCTGTTTGGTCAACTCCTCAACAGTCTGGTTGGTCAACTCCCCAACAGTCTGGTTGGTCAACTCCCCAACAGTCTGGTTGGTCAACTCCCCAACAGTCTGGTTGGTCAACTCCCCAACAGTCAGGTTGGCTGTGTTGTTATCCTTGTTATTGCTCCAGGTGACAGACACCAGGGGGCTCTTGGAGTAGCTCATCCTGCCGTTGTCTCTCCGCTCCTCCCATGGTGATACCCCGGATGCATACCCTTGGCTGTGGCCTTCATGTGGCCAGTAGCCCAGTACAGCCATGGCTATCCCCAGCATCAACACCACTACCCCCACCGCAGCCACCAGCCCAGATGGGGAACACAGGTTGAGTTTCCCCTTCACCTGAATTCATAAAAGATACAGACAGAACATCATTACCATGTTAGCTTCTGGACATCTAAGAATGCGTCCCAATAATCTCTCCTTCCTCCTTAAAAGTGTGCACTTGTTCACTACCTCCCACAAATGTAAAAGTATTTAAAAGTTTTAGGCTAGAGGGAGTTTCCATATACCAATAATTTCCTTTCAGATCCATGAAGAGAAGTGAAGAAGACAACTGCACATATTAGGAGAAAGGAGAGATTATTGGGATGTAACCTAAGATAAAACCAGATACAATACAACAGAGCATTATGGGTACTGTAGTTTGTAGTTCATCACGCTACCCACCACTACCACATCATTCCTCTTCTTCCTCTCTGCTTGTTTCCTCTTCCTCTGGTTCTCAGCGTGGTTCTTAGATCGCTGGGAGTCTTGGCGCCGGTTCATACGCAGCAGGCCGCCCGTGGCGATCATGGCGACGATTTGATTGGACGACGGGCTTGTCAATCAACCTGGGGGGGAAGAGGCAGGGGAAGGGAGGAGAGTCAGTTGTATTGAATTAAAACAAACACAGAAACAGTGACTTTGTTCTCTGAAGGATAAAATGTAGTTCCTCAATACATCCCCAAAAGGATGGATACACCACAAAATGCATCTAAAAAAAAATATGGATTGATAGAATGAGTCCTGAAAACTGTGTTGCTTAGACAGAGAACCACAAGGATGTTAAATTAAGAACACATTCTTATTTTCAATGATGGCCTAGGAACAGTGGGTTAACTGCCTGTTCAGGGGCAGAACAACAGATTTTTACCTTGTCAGCTGAGGGGAATTGATCTTGCAGCCTTTCGGTTACAAGTCCAACGCTCTAACCACTAGGCTACCTGCCGCCCCTACACTCTAACCACTAGGCTACCTGCCCCGCCTACACTCTAACCACTAGTCTACCCTGCTGCCCCTACACTCTAACCACTAGACTACCTGCCGCCCCTACACTCTAACCACTAGGCTACCTGCCCCCCCTACACTCTAACCACTAGGCTACCTGCCGTCCCTACACTCTAACCACTAGGGTACCTTCCATCCCTACAATCTAACCACTAGTCTCCACCGCAGCCCCTACACTCTAACCACTAGGCTACCTACCGACCCTACACTCTAACCACTAGGCTACCTGCTGGCCGTCCACTCTAACCACTAGGCTACCTGCTGCCCCTACACTCTAACCACTAGGCTACCTGCCGCCCCTACACTCTAACCACTAGGCTACCTGCCTCCCCTACACTCTAACCACTAGGCTACCTGCCTCCCCTACACTCTAACCACTAGGCTACCTGCCGCCCCTACACTCTAACCACTAGTCTACCCTGCAGTCCCTACACCGTCCCTACGCTCTAACCACTAGGCTACCTGCCGTCCCTACACTCTAACCACTAGGGTACCTTCCATCCCTACAATCTAACCACTAGTCTCCACCACAGCCCCTACACTCTAACCACTAGGCTACCTACCGACCCTACACTCTAACCACTAGGCTACCTGCTGGCCGTCCACTCTAACCACTAGGCTACCTGCCGCCCCTACACTCTAACTACTAGGCTACCTGCCGCCCCTACACTCTAACCACTAGGCTACCTGTCACCCCTACACTCTAACCACTAGTTTACCCTGCAGTCCCTACACTCTAACCACTAGGCTACCTGCCGCTCCTACACTCTAACCACTAGGCTACCTGCCCCCCCAACACTCTAACCACTAGGCTACCTGCCGACCCTACACTCTAACCACTAGTCTACCCTGCAGCCCCATATAGTCAGTATGATGCTAAATCAACCCTCTGAAACCCTCTTTGTATTTACAGACACAAACCCTTGCGTCCAGACGACCACCCATCAGGCTGGTATGCTGCTGTCTTCTCATCTCATCTCCTTCTAGCTCTCTCTCTTCACACTGGTTTGAATCAACTTCGTTTTCATATCATTTCAACAAGATAAGGTACCATTTGGAACACAGCAAGATTGTCTTCATGCCTGGTCCAACCTTGAATCCCTCAATATAATCCCCCTCATTATCCTAATTTTCTCCGTTCTAGGGTTCACATTGATGAATAACTTATTACACTAATGATTATTCACAGCAGCAATTATAGGGACACTTTATTCATAGAAGGATTTGAATATTCAATTTGATTTTGATTGTCTGACAGTCATATAACGCAGGGATATAGGTGCTGATTGTGCTATTAATATATGAGGGTGAAGAAGAAGAATGAAGAAGAGTGAAGAAGAAGAATGAAGAAGAAGAGTGAAGGAGAAGAAGAAGAAGAGTGAAGGAGAAGAAGAAGAAGAGTGAAGGAGAAGAAGAATCAAGGAGAAGAAGAAGAAGAGTGAAGAAGAAGAATGAAGAAGAGTGAAGGAGAAGAAGAAGGAGAAGAGTGAAGAAGAAGAATGAAGAAGAAGAAGAAGAAGGAGAAGAGTGAAGAAGTAGAGTGAAGAGGTAGAGTGAAGAAGAAGAAGAAGAAGAAGGAGAAGAGTGAAGAAGTAGAGTGAAGGAGAAGAATGAAGTAGAGTGAAGGAGAAGAATGAAGAAGAAGAAGAAGAAGGAGAAGAGTGAAGAAGTAGAGTGAAGAAGAAGAGTGAAGAAGAAGAATCAAGGAGAAGAAGAAGAAGAGTGAAGAGGAAGAATGAAGAAGAGTGAAGGAGAAGAAGAAGGAGAAGAGTGAAGAAGAAGAATTAAGAAGAAGAAGAAGAAGGAGAAGAGTGAAGAAGAAGAGTGAAGAAGAAGAAGAAGAAGAAGGAGAAGAGTGAAGAAGTAGAGTGAAGGAGAAGAATGAAGTAGAGTGAAGGAGAAGAATGAAGTAGAGTGAAGGAGAGGAATTAAGGAGAGGAATGAAGTAGAGTGAAGGAGAATAATGAAGGAGAATAATGAAGTAGAAGAAGAAGAAGAAGAAGAGTGAAGAAGAAGAAGAGTGAAGAAGAAGAAGAAGGAGAATAATGAAGTAGAGTGAAGGAGAATAATGAAGTAGAGTGAAGGAGAAGAATGAAATAGAGTGAAGGAGAAGAATGAAGGAGAAGAATGAAGTAGAAGAAGAAGAAGAGTGAAGAAGAAGAAGAGTGAAGGAGAAGAATGAAGTAGAGTGAAGGAGAAGAATGAAGGAGAGGGAATGAGAAGAATGAAGAAGGAGAATGAAGTAGAGTGAAGGAGAAGAATGAAGGAGAAGAATGAAGTAGAGTGAAGGAGAAGAATGAAGGAGAATGAAGGAGAAGAATGAAGGAGAATGAAGGAGAAGAATGAAGGAGAGTGAAGGAGAAGAATGAAGGAGAATGAAGGAGAAGAATGAAGGAGAATGAAGGAGAAGAATGAAGGAGAATGAAGGAGAAGAATGAAGGAGAATGAAGGAGAAGAATGAAGGAGAATGAAGGAGAAGAATGAAGGAGAGTGAAGGAGAAGAATGAAGGAGAATGAAGGAGAAGAATGAAGGAGAATGAAGGAGAAGAATGAAGGAGAATGAAGGAGAAGAATGAAGGAGAGTGAAGGAGAAGAATGAAGGAGAAGAATGAAGGAGAATGAAGGAGAATAATGAAGGAGAAGAATGAAGGAGAGTGAAGGAGAAGAATGAAGGAGAAGAATGAAGGAGAAGAATGAAGGAGAAGAATGAAGGAGAAGAATGAAGGAGAGTGAAGGAGAAGAATGAAGGAGAAGAATGAAGGAGAAGAATGAAGGAGAAGAATGAAGTAGAGTGAAGGAGAAGAATGAAGGAGAGTGAAGTAGAAGAATGAAGTAGAGTGAAGGAGAAGAATGAAGGAGAGTGAAGTAGAAGAATGAAGTAGAATGAAGGAGAATAATGAAGTAGAGTGAAGGAGAAGAATGAAGTAGAAGAATGATTGGGTATTTGTCTTTATTTGTGTTTCTACACTGTGTTGATTTAAGCTCCCCTTCTTTCTACTCTCTATCTCTTTCTGTAGACTTCCAAATCCTCTAGTTTGGAATCTGTCTGGGAACTGGGGCTCCGATGGATTCTGAAGTAGGAACAATATGGCATATGCAGAAAGATAATCTTAGATAGATAGGAGATATGCCCAGATGGCTGTTGGGAACAGACAGTCAACCTGCACTGAAGAGAGACTATGTGGGCGGAAGATCACTTTGGTGTGAGAGAGAGAGAGAGAGAGAGAGAGAGAGAGAGAGAGACTATACTATACTATACTTGACTATACTTACACTCTTTGACATCATCCTCATTGAAAGAATACCAGAATATAGTTCATTTCCCCCCACCATCTGATGTTCCCAGAATCTCTATGTTAACCAAGGGGTTTTCAAATTTCACATCAGTAGGGTAGAGGGAGGACAAAGGGCGGAAGAGGTATTTATGACTGTCATAAACCTACCCCCAGGCCAACGTCATGACACTGGGCACATGGACTATGGTGGTCTGCTTGAAACATGTTGGTATTACAGACTCAATCAGGGACATGTTGAAAATGTCAGTGAAGACACTTGCCAGTTGGTCAGCACATCCCCGGAGCACACGTCCTGGTAATCCATCTGGCCCTGAGACTTTGTGTATATTGACCTGTCGGCTACGGAGAGCGTGATCACACAGTCGTCCGGAACAGCTGATGCTATCATGCATGTTTCAGTGTTGCTTGCCTCGAAGCGAGAATAAAAGGGATTTAGCTCGTCTGGTCGGCTCATGTCACTGGACAGTTCACAGCTGTGCTTCCCTTTGTAGTCTGTAATAGTTTGCAAGCCCTGCCACATAAGACGAGCGTCGGAGTCGGTGTAGTATGATTCAATCTTAGTCCTGTATTGGCGCTTTGCCTGTTTGATGGTTCGTCGGAGGGCATAGCAGGATTTCTTAGCTAGTCTCGCAACTTGAAAGCGGCAGCTCAATTCGAATGTTGCCTGTATTCCATGGCTTCTGGTTGGGATATGTACGGTCACTGTGGGGATGACGTCCTCGATGCACTAGACCAAGGTGCTGAAAGACAGAGCTCGAAAGTTGGTGGTTTACCCATTCAATTATTGGGAGTTTAAATATAGATAATAGAGCGACTCTATTTATTTTATAGTTTAAAGTTTATTCGTTAGTAAGCATCTCTACACAAAATAACTTCTCCGGGTATGCGCCAGCTCATGCTTTTTACTTGAAAGATCAGAGTTAAAACACTTTTATGTGGACAGATGCATTATTAACAATCGATTGTTGCATAGTTTCAAGCAAATACAAAAATCACTAAATAAATAAAAGCATAATCATCACATCTAATGAATTGATGGATTGAATCTAATGAATTAAATATTTTCCTTTATTTGCACTCAGAGCTCAGCTCCAACTATAGGAGGAGCCCATGAAAATCTGTGAAGAATGCGGCCTTTTATAAACACATTTCAGGCCACGCTTTACTCTCTATGACTACAGGCAATAGCAGAATCTGTTATACCACAACAATAAAAAATGACAGGGCTACTCTGCAGACTCTGACAAACTGAGATCTATCTTTTTTTTCTTTTTCTTACCTGGTCTTGAATGCAACCGTCTAATCGAGGTCTATAAAAAGGGACACCTATTGTAGGATCTGTCAAGCCTGAAGGGGGAAATTATTGTCCTAAAAAAAAGGAGCACAGACTCACCCAATGATGAAGACAGTAAATATGCGCATTCACCCGGGAATATGGAAGCTCTCTGCTATAGTGACAAAAACATAAGCTACTGTTTGCTCAATACCCTTTTGTGAGTTGAGAAATTTGATATAGCCTAACTAAAGACAGGTTAGAGATGTTTTCTTCGGCTCTTCTCTTCAGTGTTTTTCCATTGTATTTTTGTACTGAAATTGTATTTAAAAATATTGCGACACGGCTAAGCCTGTATTAGATGTATATTATATATATATATATATTATATATATTAGATGCTTTTCACTGACAGTTAAATCAACAATCGGCCAGGGGGCAGATTGGCCATTTGGCAATTCTGGCAAAAGCCAGATGGGCTGGACCCTTCTTTAGTTGGGTGGGTCGAAATTGACACACACACACCAATTTTTTATATATTTATATAAAATATATATATATAAAAAATAGGCCTCCTGAGTGGTGCTGTATCGCAGTGTTGTGGTATCAATACAGCCTGTGGTTCAAACCCGGGCTGTGTCATTACCAGCCGTGACCGGGAGTCCCATAGGGCGGCGCACAATTGGCCCAGCGTCATCCGGGTTAGGGGAGGGCCGGGGGTCGCCTGCAGGCTGACTTCGGTCATCAGTCGAACTGTGTTTCCTCCGACACATTGGTGCAGCTGGATTCCGGGTTAGGTGGGCTTATTAAGAAGCATGTTTCAGAGAACACATGACTCGACCTTCACCTCTCCAGAGCCGGTTGGGGAGTTGCAACGATGAGACAAGATCGTGATCACGAAATTGGGGAGAAAAATTTGGGGTGCATTTAGATGTTTCTTTTTGATTTTTATTGAAAATGTGACATGGCCAGCGGCCCATGGGCCTGTTAAGAAGTATTTTTTGTTGTTGTTGCAATTTCTCTGTGTTACTAATCTATAATGATTTGGTCAAACAGTACATTATCCTCATGATTCTAGTCATGAAAGTGTGCCTGTTTCACTGGGGCCTGCTGCTGTAATACGCAAGACACTATCCTCTACCCTCCATGAGCTTGAGTGAAAAAATGTGTTTTTTGAAGGTATAACATTTCAATTGCGGTAAAAAAAACACAGCATTGGAAAGCTTCGTTCCTGTTGAAGAGAAGGAGGAGAGGAGGTTCTCGGCTTTCTGTAGGTCTCATTGGTATTTATTTATTTTTTTTTGGGGGGGGGGGGGGGGGGGGGGGGGGGGGGGTGTAAAATCCACACCGGCCATTGCTAGGGCATAGGCCTATAGGTCGACAACCGCAGAGTTTTTCTAGAACATTTAATGTCGGGTGAATACATGGCTAGTAGCAGTGCCTATTATATTTCAATTTAGCGATCCACTCAGTGTGTATTGTTTCCACTTCCTCAGGAGTTGAAGGTTGAAAGTTTAATTAGCCTATGATATTAGTTAGTGAACAAAAAAAAATATGTAATTCATCTCTATTGAACAAAATAAATCATCCTATTTTGACAGTAAAATTTAACAAGTATAGTCTAATTGTCGACCCCAAAATGAATGTCAATCACTGGATTAAGGGTTAGGGTTAGGGTTAGGGTTAAGGTCGCACAAAAAATATCTCGAGTCACGACCTGCTTGGACGTGTTAGATGAGACAGCTTCTTTTTTTTCACGGATCAGACAAAAGTTCCTTACAGAGACGTATAACAGAGAAATTGCACAAAATACTTTAGAAATAAAATCTTAACAGGCCCCTGGGTCACGTTTGACATTTTTTAAAGGTATTTTTTATATCATTTTTTGTTGTTGCTGTTGATATAGGTCAACAGCCCAGCACATCCAACTAAAAAAGGGTCCAGCCCATCTGGCATGTGACAGAATGGCCAGATGGCCAATCCGCCCTTGGCCCGGAATAGGGTGAGAAGGTGTTTCGACACTGAAAAAGTCCAGACCTTCTTCCCCCAGACATCGGTCTCCAATGCTAACCAAAACACATATATCCTCACCCTAACCCTCCAATGCTAACCAAAACACATATATCCTTACACTAACCCTCAAATACTAACCAAAACACATATATCCTCACACTAACCCTCCAATGCTAACCAAAACACATATATCCTCACCCTTACCCTCCAATGCTAACCAAAACACATATATCCTCACACTAACCCTCAAATACTAACCAAAACACATATATCCTCACACTAACCCTCCAATGCTAACCAAAACACATATATCCTCACCCTAACCCTCCAATGCTAACCAAAACACATATATCCTCACACTAACCCTCAAA